>NW_007727228.1:95298-98918 GCF_000696425.1 Galeopterus variegatus
TTGCACAACATAGACATTCAGTGCACAGCAGTATCTCATTTTTATTTGTGAATCTTTTATGGGTTTTTTTATTGTATTTGCTTTTCCATTTACTGCCTGATTAGCTGCTTCATCCATTTTCCTACCTTATTAATTAATTAATAAGAACTTTTTAAATTTTAGAGAAATTAGCCCTTTATGATACATATTGCAAACATTTTTCTGAATTAGTCATGTCTTCTAAATTAGTTTAAGTAGCTTTTTGTGTAAAAATTTTAAATATTCATATAATTAAATCTATCAATCTTTTTCTTTAAGTCTTCCTTTATGGCTTCTTGTATTCCTTAGAAAGTTCTTTCCTTCTCTAAGATTTGCAAATTTGGCAATAGAATTTTCTCCCTAATCTTGAGACACGAATTGTTACTCAAGTTGGTCATAAGAGTAATTATTTTTAGGATGGCTTAACCAATGTTTTTCTTAATCCACAAAATCGGAACTTTTGGCCTTAAATATAATAGTGGTGGAGACTTGAAAATTTATTGTTTCCAAACCTTCGCCAGGACTTCTCTCCCACAAACCTTTCTTCTCATGTTGTGTTAGACACTTGGTGAGTGATGTGCCAAAAGTCCCCCAACCTTTTCCTGATGACAGCTACTTTTGATTTCTCTGAAATCCTCTGAAAAGACAGGGAGGAAAGTGCGTGTGCATGTGTGACAGAGAGAGAGGGAGACAGGCAAACGGACAGAAGTGGGTGGGGTGGTTATGGGCATGGGATTTCTACTCCCTCTCTGTTTGGAGTATTTACAAGTCATGGCAGATAGGATGGAAGGAGAGGCCTTGGAGGAGCAGGTTAGCAGAAGGGGAGGAAAATACAGCATGCTACAAGAAAATGGTGTGACTGGGCTGACGTGGAGGTCGACCCAGTAAAACTTGGAATGCTATTAGTTGCAAATATCTTAGTCTTTAAAAAACAAATACTGCTGAAATATTCTTAACATGGCAGTACCATTCTGGAAACTTCAGGCAGTTGTAATGTGGCATCATTGGGAGCATCAACACTGTCTCTTCTGCAAATTCCTGAGAATAAAAGTAATTGGTTGGAAAAACTCCTAACATCTCCATCAGTTTGTAATCAGTGNGGAGGAGCAGGTTAGCAGAAGGGGAGGAAAATACAGCATGCTACAAGAAAATGGTGTGACTGGGCTGACGTGGAGGTCGACCCAGTAAAACTTGGAATGCTATTAGTTGTAAATATCTTAGTCTTTAAAAAACAAATACTGCTGAAATATTCTTAACATGGCAGTACCATTCTGGAAACTTCAGGCAGTTGTAATGTGGCATCACTGGGAGCATCAACACTGTCTCTTCTGCAAATTTCTGAGAATAAAAGTAATTGGTTGGAAAAACTCCTAACATCTCCATCAGTTTGTAATCAGTGAATACAGTAAGTGCAGGGAACTGGTGACTGTTTTCAGAGTACACTACTTTATATATCTTGTGGGAGAGGTTGAGAGGATTCTGTTTAAAAAGGCTGCCCTATTAAATGATTTACCAGGGCAGCCAGAGATCAAAGAAATTGCTCAGAAATTGCATCTCAGGGCACCTAAAATTCAAAGTTTATGGAGGTCCCCAGAACCCCAAGCTTTTTATGACTTTTATATTAGCTAACCACTAAATTTTCAAAGCAGTGTGGCTGCTGTGGGTTTTAATAAGAGCTGCATGGCTCAATCCCTCCTCCTCTTAATAAATGGGAAGCCAATGCCACTGAGAGACGTTTTGAAAATATGGCACATGTCACAGAAGATATAGCATGGAGCAAGGCTCATGGTGGATGGTAGAATTTTAAATTCTGATGAGAAAAAAGTGGATCCCCCAAAATCTCACATACTTTGTAACAAATGATAGGACTCCTGCCTTGGACCTAGTATCTTAGCTGTAGCCTGCACGTAAGAGCACTGTGAAGAGGCTAAGTGTCTCCAGAGACTGGAAACTCAGTGTTTTCCAGAGGAGGCTGGGCACTGGCTTGCTCCTGATCACTGCTGGACACTTATGAAAGTTCCTGAGCACTCTCGGGACTTTAGAGAGTTTCCCTAGAACTAGCTGATATCCCTCCTCCCAGACAAGCCATGGTCCAGTCTGAAAATGGAAACCAAAAATAGATGGGAAAGTGGTTCTCAAAGTGTGTTCCAGGGACCACTTGAAGGTTGGTCCCTGAGTCCATTTTAGGAGGTACGTAAGGTCAAAACTATTTTCATAACAATACCAAGACACTATTTGTCTTTTTGATTCTCATTCTCACATGAGCGATCACCAGCAGGACTGAGAGGAGAACCATCCAGGTGAACACGGCTTAGATTGCAGAATCATGAGCAAATAAAATCGTGGCTGTTTTAAGCCACTGAGTTTTGGGGTGGTTTGTCTCACAGCCATAGATTATTGGAACAGAGAGCATCAGGGATGCATGTTGATGCTGATAGTATAGGTAATCTTTTTTTTTTCTTTAAATTTTTTTATTTCATAAGCCCATTTTAGCAGTAAAGGAAGGTAGGTTTCTAATACATGCAATCACTCTTTTTATAGACTCAAAATATGAAATGTCAAATGAATGTTACAAATTATAACATAATCAAAATTTACAATAAAGTACTTTAAGGATAAGACTTAAGAATTATTACGTCAAATTTTTAGTGTAAATATAAAGCAAGAATAAAGGATATTGGTAATTCTAGTATCCAAAATTGGTTTTCTTCAATTCTTAATTTCTCTGCTTCCTTTCTACCTAAAATCTAAGAAAGTATTCATTATAAATTGAATGTACAGAATTCTTATAAGCCAATTAGATGATGAGTTGTATGATTCTCTTCACAGGCACTATCTAGTCTTCAGCAACCTGTAAGCCATTGGAAAAGTAATTCCATATCCAACACGAAAAGCCAAAGCTCTATTTGGCTGCGGAGGGGTGTCGAATACGCTATTGTGTGGTAGATCCATGCTCCAACAGAGAGTCTGACATGAAGGATGGCTGTAGAAAGATCTGGACCACTTGAGAAGTACAGAAAGCTGATACCAAGAAATGGAACAATATTTTCAAGGTCATTCAGGTGAGCTCTTCATTATATGGTCCTCTCTGTCATCTGCTTGAGGATACTTCTTGGCATTTTCTACTTTGCCAAAGCTTGCAGAGTCTTCTAGGTTGGCAAAAACCGTTCTTGTCATTCTATAGAATGCAGTTGCAGTCCTCATAAGCATCATTTTTGAAAGAATAGTTGTTGTGTAGGAGGCAAAGCCATGAAACTTCATTTTCCACTAGCTAGGTGAGGGCAATCATTTTTTCAATTCTGGTGGGGAACCCAAGGAGGTGCAAGACAGCAAACCCATCCCAGCTGGCGGGTCAGCAGGCACTGTGGGGAGTTTCCAGTACTGCTGATCCTGATTGGGGATCACTCTAATATTTTTCGGCTATCTGGGGATTGAGTCTGGGTGTCAGTAGAGAGAATAGCTAAAGGGTTACTCACAGAGACAGATGAGAGTGACTGATTTCTTGACATGTTGATAGCTCAAGTCAGAAAGTGAGGCTTTTGGGCCGGCCCGGTGGCGCACCGGAGAGTGCGCCGCTTGGGAGCGTGGCGGCGCTCCCGCCG
>NW_007727228.1:99389-101149 GCF_000696425.1 Galeopterus variegatus
GTCTGGGTGTCAGTAGAGAGAATAGCTAAAGGGTTACTCACAGAGACAGATGAGAGTGACTGATTTCTTGACATGTTGATAGCTCAAGTCAGAAAGTGAGGCTTTTGGGCCGGCCCGGTGGCGCACCGGAGAGTGCGCCGCTTGGGAGCGTGGCGGCGCTCCCGCCGAGGGTTCGGATCCCATTTGGCGACCGGTTCCCGCTCATTGGCTGAGCGCGGTGCGGGCGCAACACCGAGGGTTGCAATCCCGTTACCGGTCAGTAAAAAAGACAAAAAGGAAAAAAAAAAAAAAAAGAAAGTGAGGCTTTTCACCTGCTATGGTTTCCCCTCGTGGACAGAGCTAAAGGTGGTTACCGACATTTGAAGGAAAGTTCTGTGGATGAATAGCTTGCAGGAAGTTCATAGTGATGATGATGATGATGGCAATGATGACAATGATGATGGTAATGATGATGATAATGGCTGTGTCGTGGAGAGGGAGTTTGGTGCAGGGACTCCAGAGTCCTGAACCAAGAGAAATGACTGTTGGGGACAACATGTCGTACGGAGGGAGTACAGGCTTTGTCATCAGCCCCTCCACGTCCCAGCTTCACGATCCCGGACAGGTCATACCTTCTGTCTGAAGTTCAGTTTCCAAACTGCTAAATGGGGATGATAGTACCCCCGACCTTCCCCTCACAGAGTTTTTATGAGGGTCAAGTGAAAGGAGGTGAAAGTGCTCTATAAATTGCTGTGCAAAGGGGAAGGTTTCAAGATAAGGTATGTGATATTGTTGCTAGAGGGAATCTTCCTATACTTAAGCACTTATGAGAGAAAAAAAAGAGCAGGTAATTAAAGACCTTTTTGCAAGAAGTTTTTGAATTTGCTTGTGAGAGTTACTGAGCTTACTGCCCTGCACAGCTGCCAGCCAGGAGAAGGTGACGCAGCTCAGCAGACAAACGCAGGCTCTGTGTTTCCTGATGACCGGAGGGTGTGGCATTTTCTGTCCTGTTTACCACCACTGTGTATAAACCAGTCAGTGTTTCCTAGATGTTCAACACCAGGATAAAGATTGTAGATGGGGGCTGAAGAAGAAAAAGCAGCTTCTTCCTTTCTAGCCTGCCCATGGTGGACAGAATAATGCCCCCTGCCCCCAGATGTCCATGTCCTAATCTCCCAAACCTGTGACTATGTCAGGCTGCATGGCAAAGGGGAAGTAAAGTTGCAGATGGAATCATGGTTGCTAATCAGCTGACCTTGAGATAGACAGATCACCCCAGGTTACCCAGGTGGGCCCAGTGCAATCACAAGAGTCCTTAAAGGTGGAAGAAGAGGAAGAGGCACAGAGAAGGCAGTGTGAGAGGACTTGGCCCAATGTTGCTGGCTTTGAAGACAGAGGAAGGGAAGGGGCCACAAGGCAAGGAATGTGAGAAGCCTCTAAAAGCTGGAAAAGGAAATTCTCTCCTAGAGGCTCCAGAAGGAACACAGTCCTGCCAACACCTTGATTTTAGCCCCATGAGAACTATTTTGTACTTCTGGCCTCTGGAAGTGTAAGGTAATGAATTTGCATTGCTTAAGCCACCAATTTTGTGGTAATTTGTTATGGCAGCAATGGACAACTAATATATTGCCTGACATCTGCTTAGGCAAGTTACCCAAGAATGGGAAGGTCTGACCCTATGCCACACATGATGTCTACAGAATTTTAGTTCCATTTGCCGTAGGTTCAAAGACCAACACCAGCAGGCAACAAGTAAGGTCTGAAGATTTTCCCAGTTGTGA
>NW_007727228.1:101453-158510 GCF_000696425.1 Galeopterus variegatus
ATTTGTTATGGCAGCAATGGACAACTAATATATTGCCTGACATCTGCTTAGGCAAGTTACCTAAGAATGGGAAGGTCTGACCCTATGCCACACATGATGTCTACGGAATTTTAGTTCCATTTGCCATAGGTTCAAAGACCAACACCAGCAGGCAACAAGTAAGGTCTGAAGATTTTCCCAGTTGTGAAGCTACAGATGTATGCGCAGCAAGTGGTCTCAGCACCAATGGTCAAGCTGCATATAATTTACTATCTGACATTTATGTATTGGCTTATTTGATTTATGACTGTCTTCCCCTCACTAGAATGTAAGTTTTGTCAGATTCACTGCTAAAGCTTCAATATTTAACATAATTCCTGGGTCATAGTAAGCTCAATAATTTTTTATTAACAAATTCACTTAATCAACAAATTTTTGTTAAAACCATATATCAGTACTAGAAAATAAGTTAATTGTAGGCAAAGGTTTTTATCTGTTTTGTTAGCTACTATATCTCTTTGCATAGAGCAGTACACGGCACTCAATAAACATTTATTGAATGGATGAATGAAAGATTTAAACAGTAAAACACAAAAGCCCCTGCTCTTAAAGAGTGTATAGTCCAGTGGACTTTGGTTTTCAGATTTGTCAATATAGGCACTTGTACTAAAATTGAATTTGCTTCTCTCCCCCAAATTTTCAATAATTGGCAATGATTTGTCAAGTCAATGTTGCAGGGGAGGAGACATGAAGATGTGGAGAAGGGCTGGGAAATGAGATAGTGTTCCTAAGTCAATGATCGTTTTTCCAGGTAATATGAGGATTCGTCTGGACAGTTTCTTTTAAAATTATTTTTATACATGTACATATGTTTATAATTTAACAACATTACATACTCACCAAAACAGAGTGAAGAAGCAGCAGATCCGCCCACCTCCCCAGTTCTGTCCCAACCCCCTCAGAGGTAACCACTGTGAACAGTTTGGTCTATGTTCGCCTCTCTTCAAATGTCTTCGCAGATGTCTTGTTTTCAGAACTGCTTAAAATAAGTAGAGGCTTAGACCTTTGTATCATCCAAAATTGCTGAGAAAACAGTTTAGAAATACATACTAAAAATAATGTGAAAGAGCCGTGCAACAGAAATCCCTAGATGGGGAAAATTGTTTTTAAAATTGCTGTGATTTGCACAATAGCTGGTTTTCCCATGCTCTATGTTTTTGTTCTTTAAAATTTTTTCATATCGTGAAATTACCAGGATTCCTGAGTCTATTTGCCTGGGAATTAACAAANTATGTTTATAATTTAACAACATTACATACTCACCAAAACAGAGTGAAGAAGCAGCAGATCCCCCCACCTCCCCAGTTCTGTCCCAACCCCCTCGGAGGTAACCACTGTGAACAGTTTGGTCTATGTTCACCTCTCTTCAAATGTCTTCGCAGATGTCTTGTTTTCAGAACTGCTTAAAATAAGTAGAGGCTGCCCACCTCCCCAGTTCTGTCCCAACCCCCTCAGAGGTAACCACTGTGAACAGTTTGGTCTATGTTCGCCTCTCTTCAAATGTCTTCGCAGATGTCTTGTTTTCAGAACTGCTTAAAATAAGTAGAGGCTTAGACCTTTGTATCATCCAAAATTGCTGAGAAAACAGTTTAGAAATACATACTAAAAATAATGTGAAAGAGCCGTGCAACAGAAATCCCTAGATGGGGAAAATTGTTTTTAAAATTGCTGTGATTTGCACAATAGCTGGTTTTCCCATGCTCTATGTTTTTGTTCTTTAAAATTTTTTCATATCGTGAAATTACCAGGATTCCTGAGTCTATTTGCCTGGGAATTAACAAATTAGATGGGGAAAATTGTTTTTAAAATTGCTGTGATTTGCACAATAGCTGGTTTTCCCATGCTCTATGTTTTTGTTCTTTTAAATTTTTTCATATCGTGAAATTACCAGGATTCCTGAGTCTATTTGCCTGGGAATTAACAAATAAGCCTCTATTACCGTCAACAACAACAAAAGAACCTTTTCTGACATTTACAGGGAAGATATTTTTTGTGAAAAGTTGAATAAAGTACTTTGGAAAACTTTGTGTGTGTAGCAATATAGGAAGGTGAGGTTATCAGCCACTATCGTCCTAATAATTCTTCCATGCTGACGTCAGGCCCTTCCAGAAGGAAGACACATCAGTAAATCAGGGCTGAAGCTCAATCAATAATCTAACGGCTGTCCTTGAACTTTTCTCTCACTCTCATGTTCCCTCCTAACCTTGTGTTGGCTTGATATTTAAAGGCAAGATTTATACTATCATAATATTTAATATTTATATATATCTTTATGTTTTACAAAGCAATTTCCCACCTATTTTCTTATTTCATCTTTGAACTTCCCAAGAGATGTCTACTACTGCTGTTATCATGACTACTAACTCCCATTTCCCAGATGAAGAAACTGAGGCTCAGTGAGCCTAAATGACTTAACCAAGATCATATGGTCAATTGGCAGTGGGGCTTCTGCCTTCAAGTCTCTTGCCTTTTCTTTGAAGCACTGTTGGCCCTCTAATAAGAAACCTCAGCTCATAACTTCCTGTCATTGTCATCAAAACCTTCACCAACTTGTTGGAAAAAAAAGTTAGACAATTATTTTTACATAGGTACATATATTTAAAATTTATTTAAATTTTTATTTCATTGTGTTTTGTTCCTACAGCAAATACACAGCATAAAATGTGCCTTTGAGGTGTCTCCCAAGGTGGAAAATGGGCTTTGCTGAGGGGGAATTGCCAGGATGTGCACGTGGGCATTTCTGACTTTTCTACTGCACTGACTGCAAACCCTGGCTGGGTCCCCGGCTAGCGAGTTTCACGTGAATCCAGGGCCAGGAACTCCCATGTTGCCCAACAGGGCACAAAGGTTCTCCATGGTGTTTTCGCTGACATCCCTCACCCCAGCATCCCTCTTCTCCTGGCCGACCGCCTCATTGTCTATACACCACCCTGCCGCAGGAAGGCAGCCAAGTGGGACTGACACTTCAGGAACCTCCCAAGACTTTCTGGAGTTTAACAGCAGGTGTGGGAGGATGGGAAGCCCACCGCCAGGCCCTTCAAACCTCCTGGAAGGAAGGTCAGGCTTCAGGTGGCCTGCGCCATTGGCTCCATTGGTGCACATGACTGGAACAGAGCGTTATGGGAATGCCCTTCAGTGAATAAATACAAGACGGGAGGGTCGAGTGGGGGAGCCTCGTCTGAATTTGAATCCTGCCTCTGTCACCTAATAGCTGGAAGTCTCCTAACCTCTGAGACTCCATCTATCGTGGAAGTGAAATGGAAGTAGCATTATCCTCCATTCCTGGTATATAAGGTTGTTATAAGGACTCTGTGATGAAAAGGTTGTGAAAGCACTTTAAAAACTATAAAATGCCAAATAAAACATCTGTTTTGTTTTTGTTGTTGTTGTTGGTTTGTCTCCCAGATGGAAATCTCTGCCCATAAAAATCTTCCACAAGGAAAGGGACATTGACACAAACACACCCCGCTCCTCTCCACAACCTCATCATCCCTTTGCCCCCTTAAACCGCTCACCAGTGGGTTCCTCTCTTCTCCCCTTCCCCTGTGCTCATTTGAACCTTTTCCTGGATGACTTTAGTCCAAGCTTTAGTCCTTCTTGCCTAGTAGCCCATTCTGAAGACAACTTGAGAAAAACTCATTTAATGAATGGGAAAGTAATTACAGGGTGAAAGCGAAGTTTCCCTTGTGTTTCTCCCAACAGCAGTGTACTGTTCAGACTGCTCCTCTGAGAGTTAATAAAGTTAACAGTCTGTGTCAGGGACTCGATTCTTTGTCCCCCAATATGTACTGTCTCTTCTATAATAACAGAGCTTTTAGCAGGGCACATGGCCACTATATTAAAGACCACATTTCCCAGCCTCCTTTAGGTGTGGCCATGTGACTACATTCTGGCCAATGGGAGGTGAGCAGAAGTGACGTGTGCAAACTCTGGAACATAAAAGGAAGGACCATAACCTCCCCTCTCCCTTTCCCCTTCCTGCTGGTAGGGAATGTGGATGTGAGTGAGGGTGTTGGAACAGTCATCTCAGACCACACAATAGAAGCCACGTGTTGAGGATAGCAAATAAGACACTAGAAGGGTCTGGGGCCCTGACCCTACTAAGCCATCTTATCTTGTACACAAGACAGAGAAATACATTTCTCTCTGATCTAAGCCACTATATTTGTGGGTCTCTTGTGATGACAGTCTGACATACATCATAACTAAGGCTATAAAGAGGAATAATTTGAAGTCTACAGCTTCATACTTTTTGGGGGACAGTTTTTTATTGAAAGACAATTGATTATATATATTTGAGGGGGGCAGAATCGAATATCAATGCATATGCACATTATGTAGTGATCAAATCAGAATAATTAGTATACTCATGTTTATAAAACATAATCAATCTTGGTGACCCTTAGCTTCATACTTTTTGAGCTTGGGAAATTCCATGCCTGCTCTAGATCTTGGTTTAAAATAGGAAAAATTCACAGATGCTTTCCTGTGACTTCCTTCTTCTTTGTTGGTGTTCACTATAATTATTACTGTTATTGTTGTTACTGCCATTGAATTGTTGTTAATAAGCTGTGAGATATGAGCATGAGCAACAAAAGAAAAAGTAGATAAGTTGGATTTTATCAAAATTAAAAATATTTGTGCATCACATCAAAGAACATTATCAAGAAAGTGAAAAGGGAGAAAATATTTGTAAATCATATATTTGATAAGGGTCTAGAATCCACAATATATAAAGAACTCTTACAACTCAACAGCAAAAAGATAAGCAATCCAATTAAAAAGTGGGAAAAGAACTTGAATAGACATTTATTTCTTTAAAAAAGATATGCAAATGACCAAGAAGTACATCATTAATCATCCGATAAGTGCAGATCAAACCCACAGGGAGATGCCACTTTACACACACTAGGATGGCTATAATAAAATTTTAAAAAACAGAAAAATAGCAAGTGTTGGCTAGGATGTGGAGAAAATGAAATCCTTATGCACTGATGGTAGGAATGTAAATGATTCTGCTGCTGTGGAAGACAGTCTGGCAGTTCCTCAAAAAGTTAAATATAAAATTGCCATATAACTCAGCAATGCCATTCCTGGATATACACCCAAAAGAACTGAAAACAAATACTCAAAAAATACATGTACACACATGTTCATAGTGGCATTATTCACCTCAGCCCAAAGGTTGAAACAATTCAAATGTCCATCAATGCATGAATGTATAAACACATGGTGGTCTGAACATGTGATACAATATTATGCAGCAATAAAAAGGAATGAAGCTAAGTGAAAGAAGTCAGACGAAAATGTCACATATTGCATGATTTAATATATATGAAATATCCAGAATAGGCAAATCCAGAGAGTTACAAAGTAGATTGGTGGTCGTCAGGGACTGCAGGGAGAGGAAAGTGGGGAGTAACTGTTTAACACCTATGGGGTTTCCTTTTGGGTTGATAAAAATGTTTTGGTACTAGATAGAGGTGGTGGTTACACAACATTTTGAATGTACTAAATGCCACTGAACGATTTACTTTAAAATTAAAATGGTTAATTTTATGTTATGTGAATTTCACCTCAGTTGGAAAACAAAACAAAACAAAACACAAAAAGCCATGGAGCTCAAAGTGACAGTAGGGTTGTTTGTTTCCAGATAGATGCCCAGCAGTGCAGGGATCTGCTTGAAACAAGCACCTGAGCCATCTGATCAACTAGGCCACTAATGAGCTCCTCTCCTCCCCCCATGAAGCAAATGATCCTCCTCCTCCCAGCCATTCATTAGGTTCCAACCTGCTGCTTGTCAGGTAGCATTCGTTGTAGCTCCAGGGGACTGGGGTGCCCTTGCTCTTCCTGATGCCTTATTTATTATGCTAATGAGAACATGACCAGGGTTCTGAGGCAGAAACTCCGAGATGGATATGTGGGCTGTACATATGGTAGCAGGTGGTCTTATAGGGTGCTGTGGAGGAACCCCTACCAAGAGGTTCAGTTTCAAACCCAACTTTGTCACGCACTTCCTTTTGTATTCTTGAAAAAGTCAGTTATTCTGAGACTGAGTTTTTTCACCTTAAAATGGGACTAAGTGACATTTTCCTTAATTAATTTCAATATCCAGAAACTGATTGCTTTGCAACACCTCACTTGCAACCACCACGGTTTTAGCTATCATCATCTTTTCCTTGATAATTGCAGTGGCCTCCTAACTGTCTCCCTGCGTCTGTCTGTGTCCTCTTCCCAGCCAGTTACACTGCCATGACACTAGCCCTTTCAAACACAAGCAGACCATATCACTCCTCTGTTCAAAACCCTCCACAGCTCTCATCTCACTCCAGGTAAAAGCCTGAGTCAAAGGCTGCCTGCGACTGCTCTGATCTCATCTCTTAGCACCAGTCGTCCTGCTCACTTCACTCTGAGGGTCTCCTTTTTGCTCCTGCCTTGGGGCCTTTGCATCTGCTGATCGATCATTCAGCTTGAAAGGTTGATCCTGTCCTTAGTTCCTCCAGGTCTCTACTCAGATGCCATCTTACCCGTGAGGTCTTCTCACCCTGGCATTTTCTATTCCCCTTCCTTCCTTAGTTTGTGTTTGATGTTGCATTGAAGTTAACACCATTCAACATTTAACAACAAACAAACATAGTCTTGTTTGTTTATTATTTGTCTCCCCAAAAATGTAAGTTCCATGAGCTGTTTTTTTCACTGCCATATCCAAAGTGCCCAGAATAGTGCGTGGCACATAGCAGGTGGTCTGTAATTGTTAACTGAATGAAGTGATTTCTTTTAAAGGTCAGAGACAATGGATGTGAAAGTATACAAAAATACAGTGTTTCACTATTCATATCAAAATAAAGTTTACCTTGATATGCCAAGACCTACACCAGCAAAATTTGTCATACTTGGAGAAAACAAATAATAAAAATTAAAATTTTCACTTTTCAGAAAACTGCCATGACCCCAAAGGATATTTTAGGGTCTGATAGAGCCTCTGTTTTTAGACTCTCATCCCCAAAGGCTGCTGTTCAGCAATCTTCCCAGAACTCATTTAATCAACTCTAACAGAATGGACTTCATTCGAGCAAGCTCCTGATGTGTGAGTCGAAGGAGCTTGCGTATTTCATAGCCGGTGTGGAATTTTATGGACATATCAAATTGGCTTTTCATTTGCTACCGCAAAATTTAATTAGGAATGAATGCAATTTGGCTCAATGAAAATAAAAAAACTAAACTCAAAGTAGGGGGGATAAAAGGCCAAATCACACAGAGGTCAGGACTGCCAGGAAGGTACCTTCTTAAAATCTTATAAATAGAAGGTAATTTCTAAAATGTCAAGGGTTTCTTGGCTCAATTAAAATTATTTGTAGCACAAATGGTTGAAACCAGGGAGTGCTTTAAACCATGGAAATGCAGTAACAAGAATAATAAGCAACTAGGTTATTGTTGCTCAGGAGAAGTCTTATCTAAATGTTGAAGAATTTCAATCACGTCAGAAGCCAGAAAAGGAATTGTAGCTGTTGTCCTTCAGATTTCTTTCCTCCTGCTTCCACTTAGAAATAGGAAACAGCCAAGAGCCATTTTGCAATCAAAACAACCTCATTTCCCACGTCTGTTTGGAAGAAAGAGCCGTAACTCAATGAATACACATTTAGGGCAGATCAGTGAGCAGCTGTGATGCCGCAGCCCGGAGCTAAGAGCATATAACTTCTTTCTAAATGTGTTTTGGACCCCATGGCTGTCATCTACTAAAGGATGAATTTTGCAAATATTATAAATTTATCCATTTGGGAAGCAAAAAACAAATATCTGATAGACCCAGCTTTTGTCATAGACAAATAGTTCTTTACATAGCAAGCCCAGGAGTCTTCGGTGCAACTTTATGATGTCCAATGAAGTGTCAATTCAAGCCAGACGTGTTATTATTTATTGTCAGCATAGACTGTCATCATTTATGGCCATCATTGGGAAAATTACTGATGATTGATACTAACAGCAATGATGATTACTCTTGCAATAAGCTTAATTAAAATAATGAAGTGCTATTGCCTACGACCTAGTTGTAGCACGGACGGGATAATATATACGCACCACAAGGAAGTCACCAGCCAGCACGGCATTCATATTTTAATTCTGACACAACTGGGGAGCCCCAGAAGTGTGTTGTGTGATTCCTGCAGTCTTCTCCCTTCTATCTCAGGCCTACAGTTCCTCATTCCTCCTGCATGCATAATTGCTGGAGTAAATGCAATGACAAGAGGTCTACTGGTCACTGGGTTCAGCAGCAAATCCAGCCCAGCAGGTGTTGGTATGTTCTCCCATGCAGCTGCCTACCAGATTCCATGGAGATGGCAATTTCATCTAGGTGCTTTCCCCTGCTGGCAACCAACCCGATCAGAGGTGAGGGAAACCTACAGTGAGGACACTTCTGACCTGCTGGAAGCCAGCTAAGAAATCTGACCCTTGGTTGGCCTGTAATATCAGCTCATTTTTCTTTCCAGAGCTTCTTACTGCTTACTTTTCCTCTGTTCCTTCAGCACCCGGGGTGTAGGGTAGACAGGAGGAGCAAGAATAAAAACCTTTGAGAGATTTTTGAACCACCCAGAAGAAGGCCAGCCTCAGTTCTGTGTCCATTTCACATAATTGGTGAGGGCCTTAAAAACATAAACAGCCCTTATCCACGGGAAGATCAAAGGAACGTTTACCCACTCACTTAACTTAGAAAAAATAAAACACCCAGAGCAAATTGTGGGCTTTTAACTATCTAGTGGGACCAAAAACCTAATCAGAGTACAGAGGACTATAAACATCGAGGAAGGGAAGCAGACAGTCATTAAAATTTGATTATGAGACTAGCAGCTCTGATAGGGCCTTATGGGCTCATAGAAGAAAAATCCTGGACTGACAGGCCACCTTCCCTGCAGAGGGGTCTGCGTGAGAGAGTGGAGAGAGTGAGCAGAATCAGCCTTGAATATCTTTCCTTCCATATGTAAGAATGTGGAGCTATACAAACCACCGCAACTCGCCTTTTATCAAGAGAAAAGTTGGCCTTAGCAATTCATGGCTTTTTTTTTCTTCTGCTTGCCTATGAAATCTTCATTGTATGACAATCATAGAAAAATGCAAACTTTCATGTAGCATGTCATAGCAACTTTCTCTGGCTACCAGGAAATGGGAGCTGCATCATTCATTCATTCACTCATTCATTTAACAAATATTTATTGAGCATCTGCTTCATGCCAGGCTCTGTTCTGGGTGCTGAAAATGTGACAATAAGCCAAACAAAGATCCTTGCCCTGACAGAGCTTACATTCTAGTAAGGAGAGACACACAATAAACATTTGAGCAAAATATGAGTCCATCATTGGTGAAACATAGGGTAGGGAAAGAGGTGAGGAGGGTAGGGGTGGTGTTCAAGTTTAGATGGGACGGCCAGAAAGACCTCACTGAGGAGAGGATACTTGAGTAAAGATGTGAGGAAATGCTTCATGGAAAACTAAGATTGGAATCAAGACAAGTTATTAAAAGGAAAGAGGGACAAGACTGGCATTTCTGGAATGCCACCCTGTGACAGGCACACTGCTGGCCACTTTGCCTGTGTTCTCTCTTTAATAGTGCCTTTTGTTGACACTCATCTGACTGCAACAAGTTATGTAATCAAGGTCAAATTTACTTCAGCCAGTACCTCAGGGTGCCTGTCACCCCAACTCTGAAATCCTCTCTAGAGTCTAAATGACTCAAAGGCATCACTCTTGGATCAAGATCTTGCCTGCAGCCAAGCAAAAACACACATTTCCTGGGCCCCACCTCTAGTGCATTAACTATTCTACTAATTATATTATCCTTGGCACTATGACATTTTGGATTGGACAATCTCTGTTGTGGGGGGCTGTCCTTTGCATCGTAGGGTGTTTAGCAGCTTCCCGGGCCTGTACCCACTAGATGCCAGCAGCACCTTCTTGGTTATGACAACAAAAATGTCTCCAGACTTTGCCCTTAGGGGCAAAGTACCCTCGTGAGTACCAGTGTCCTGATGTAAATGGAATTAACTTTAGAAATGCACATATTTAAGAGAAAGGAAGAGAAACAGCACCGATTTAGCAATGCTCATTTAGCCACTCTTTTTCAGCCCCTCCTATGTGCCAGGGGCAGGATGATGGGACTCTAGGTGATCATACCTGTCTCCTACGACCTGGCCCATAGTAGGACCCCCTCTTTGGCCTCCTTGCCACCAGTCTGCCCCTGGTGCAGCCTATCCATCCCCCACACGGTTTCTATAAAGAGATCTGAGGCTTTCACTCTTCTCTTTAAAGGCCTTACACAGCCTTTCAGAATAAAATTCTAACACCTACTGTGACATCTCAGACCCTCACAACCTGGCCTCAGGCTACCTGGCTAACCCCATCTCCTGAGGGGGATGCCTCAAGCCGAATGTTCCAGCCCCTGCCCATTCTGTCTGTGTGTCCCCAATGGGATCATGCCCTCTTGCCCTGACCACACTTTCCCCTCTGCCTCAGCTCAGTTCCTCACTTTTACGTAGCAAAAACTTACCCATCCTTGAGGGCCCAGCTCCAATTCCATCTCTTCAGCCAAGTCTTCTCCAGCAGTCCTCTCAACCCTTTTAAAACAAATGTCTCCTGGAACTACATTCTCATAGCACCTGGACCACACTTCACTACCGCATTGTACCTCAGCTCATCTGTTCAATAAATGTTTGTTGAGTACCTACTATATGCCAGCTACTCTTCTAGACCCTGGGAAGTGAGATATGAAGAAATCTAGCAAAAAGATCTGCCTTCACTGAGCCTACATTCTAGATAGGAAGATAAAATAAATAACTAAGCATATGTCAGATGGTCACGGTGCCAGGTACTACACTTGGTTTGGGGAATAGAAATGAGCTAGGCCCAATCTCTGCTTTCAAGGAGGTTATGGGTGTGGGGGAGGGGAATTGGGGGGGTCTGAAGTGGAGGAGTAGAGTGGGGGGTTGTGGGAAGAGGAGAAAAGAACATTTAAATACTGTGCCCAAGTGTGAAGCATCCCTGGGATCACAGAGAGGTCAGTGAGAGACGGCCTGAAGCCTTGTGGGAGGCAGCAATTTTGAAGCTTCTGGTCTAAGCTTCAAGAGAGGATTAGGACAAGTACAGTGCAGAATACATCTCGGGGAGGCCCAGCCTCAGAAGGAAGGAAAAGAGACAGTTTCTAGAAATGCACAGATGGAATCCCCATCCAAATCTACCTCAGGCCAGAATTTTCCCCTTGGCTTCAATACCACTTGACAAATAGTTTTGAAAACAGCACTGGAAGCCCTAAAGCCACCTCCGTGTCCTGTCCCTGACATCCTGCTACTTCCTGAATTCCTGTGCTCCTCAGGTGGGATTTCCTTTTGGAAATGGAACTAAAGAAACAAGAACACCTCCATCCACTCTAGGGTAGACCTCATTTGCAAATAAGGTCAGACAAGTTTCCATAATGCCACCTGCTATAGATTGAAGGCTTGTGCTCCTAAAATTCGTATACTGAGGGCCGGCCCGGTGGTGCACTGCTACAGTGCGCCGCTTGGGAGCGTGGTGGCGCTCCCGCCGAGGGTTCGGATCCCACATACAGACCGGTTCCCGCTCACTGGCTGAGCGAGGTGTGGGTGCGACACTGAGGGTTGCGATCCCGTTGCCGGACATGAAAAAAGACAAAAAGAAAAAAAAAAATTCGTATACTGAAACCTAATCCCCAGTGTGATGGTATTAGAAGATGGGGCTTTCAGGAGGTGATTAGGTCATGAGGGTTAAGCTCTCACAAATGGGATTAGTGCCCTCATGCAGGCTGAAGAGACCAGAGTTCTCCCCGTCCACCATGTGAGGACACAGCCGGAAGGCACCACCTATGAGCCAGCAAGGAAGCCCTTACCCAGCACCAAATCTGCCTTGATCTTGAAATGTCCAGCCTTCAAAAGTGTGAGAAATAAACTTCTGTTGCTTATAAGCCACCCAGTTTATGGTATTTTATTATAGCAGCCCAATGGACTAGATGTCATCACGCTGAGGGACTATCCAGAGATAATAAAGGCTGTTTCTCATGCCTCCTCCCAAAGCAGGAGGCACACCAGAATACATTAAATAAAAAGCCAAAAGTCATCCAAAGAAGTTGACATTAAATTGACCTAAAGACACTATGGTTCTGTACTTGCCCTATTTTCCATGGTTTGTCTGAATTCTCCCTCACCTCTCCACCCTCCAAGACTGCAGGGATGTCTTGACTTCCATTTCCTTGAAATAGTTAATCTTTGCAACCAAGGCTCCAAATGGGAGGTTTAAACTGGGGATCAGCTCACTCTGCGTGTAGGTCATTTAAGAGCTCAATCTCATCTTTGAAATATAGATTAACTGCGAGAGTATGAGTTCAGCATTTCTATGTAATGCTGCTTCATTGATCCTGCAGGCCAACTGGACGTGGCTTCAGACGGATACCTAAAAATTAGTTTTAAAACTTTCTCATCTTTTAATATTTTATAACCTGTCAGAAAATCAATTATGGACTTTGCCCCCTTTCAACGCTTGGTTTCATAGGAGCCGATGTTTAACCAAAGCAAGGTTCGTTCCTCTCCTTTACAAAAAGCAGTGGATAAGTTCAGAGTGAATGATGACTTCAGGGAAATTCTTGGATTTGTAAAGATTTAGAGATGAATTGAGTAGCTTTGACCTGCCAAGTCCACAGCTTGGGTTTCTCTCTCTCCTGTGCATTAGCCAAAGAACAGCTTCCCTAAACCCTGGGAACGATCAGGGAACCAGAGGTTAGTACTGTGGGAACCCAGACATAATTTGAACTTGTCAACTATCTTGATATATTTCTTCAGGCCCAGTGAGTCACAGAGGCCTTTCTCTAAATCTTGCTCTTCTTCACACATGTGCATGGAACACAGTCTTCCAGGTTTAAAAACTATTTTTCCACTTTTTCTGTTGTGGAGAAAAATTTAAAGAGGGGAAAAAGAGTAGGAGATATGCCAGAATAATTATTATTTTCTTCTTTGTCTTTTCTGTATTTTATAAAATGTCTAATATAAACATATTAATTTTGTAACAAAAAATAAAGTTAAAAAAAAGAACTTAGGTAAAGTCACACTAACATAACACTATGAACCTATGGTGAAAGAAAGTAGAATTAATTTCAGCACCAGATTAACAATAAAAATTCAAACTTCCCAAGCATGCATGCACCAATGACTTCCGAATGGCCAAAGTCATCACTGTAGTTTGTCCCATGAAAATAGATATATCGAGCATTCACATTTGGGAAATGGGATGAGGAAGAAGGAATGGGAGAGAGGAAGGAAGGCGGGAGAGAGGGAGGAGAAAAAGATAAATCCTGGGCCAGGATGAAAGGAGAGAAAAAGAAGAGGAGATGAAAAGTCAGAAAAAGAAAGGGGATTGAGTCCAATGGCTGTTGAAGTGGGAAAGTTCGGTCTGGTGTAGGGAAACTCCAGCTGCCCTCCCACCTGTGATTATTGCAGCAAGTGGCAGCAGCAGTACCGTACCTGTCACCCCTAGTAGCACTCATGGTACAACTGCACGTTATTCCTTAAATGAAAGTAAGAACTTGCTATCTTTATTGTGCTGATATTTAATAACCAGAAAAAGCCTGGGAAAAAGACACCCACAAGTAGCTGCCTTTGGTATGTTGGCCACAGCTTCCAGAATAGGGATATCAGATACCTGCCTGTCTTTATGCTTTCTAATAAATTATAGCCTGAAAAACAACAGTCCAGCAGTCTAGCCACCAGCTGGGCTTCCCAGATCTCTCAGTGACTAAGAAGCTGGGGGAAGTCTTGGGAAGAAGGTGATGCGTTTAACCTGAGTTACAGGGAAGTAAAGTGGCTGCTGGTAGCAGGCACGGTGGCGGGGGAAGCCCTACACAATCACTTCACCATGAACTTGAGTTTACCTAACAGACTGAACAAAGAATGTGTTCAGTTTCTGCTCTCTGCCTATCTGCCTGGTTGGTTTGGAGAACTCAAGTTATTTCTTCCTTATTGCCTTCACCAAATTTGCCAAGGTCATGGACTGCATCATCGGCAAATTAACCCAGTTATTTTTTTTTCCACAAAAGGGAAAGAACCATATTATTTCTTGCTTTTCTTATTCCCATTTGGCAATAACATTTTATTTGGATGCTGGGAAATGTCTTAACAGCTCTTACTTATTAGTTACAAAGGCACCATAACGTAGGTCTCAATCTCAAATCGACCTCTCCCTGGCATTCGCACCTTGAGCAAGTTAATTTGCCTCTCACTATTTTAGTTTCCTAACCTCTAAAATGCAGAAGGTAATGATAGTACCTCCCTCATGGAGTGGTTGCGAGGATTACCCAGTGAATGAATGCAAAACGTTTAGGACAGTGCCCAGCCTGAGCTTAGTGCTCTGTGTTCACTACTATTATTTCAATCATCCACATACATTTTTGAGTACCTGTTACATGCCAGGCACCATACTGAGCACAAGGAATAGAAAAGTGCGAATGTCTTTGGAGCTTATATTCCAGGGGGGTAATAAAATCATAATAAAAATAACAATAATAATGGCAGCTAACATTTATTGGAAGTATAATATGCATGGTCTTATTTGCTCTTCATAATAACCCTAAGAGGTAAGTAAGAACATTATTCACAGGACAGGAAACCATTGGCTTAACGGGATTAAATGACATGGTCACGCAACACAGCTGGTAAGGGGCAGAGCCAAGGCTGGAACGAGCCCCCGTGGCTGAATTCTCAGTCTCAACCACATCTTTCGCTGCAGTGGAATGTGGGCTATTTTCAAATGACAACCATGGTTCTAGGGGACAACACATCCCCCTTGTCCCTCCACATTTTTCTCCCAAAATCATTGCCCTGCCACCATTTCTTTTACACCTGGCACTGAATTTTGGGTAGCCACTCCCTGAACACAGTACAATTCAACCACGCGGTGTACAACACGCTACCCGCTGGTCCGAGGAACAGCTCAGCACGGGAGAGAACATTTAACTCTGCACAGTGCTGGCCCTCATGCTGGGAGACAGGCGCACATCTCTAGGCCTACCCTGAGCCAATCACTGGAGAATGGTTTAATTGGTTAATCATACAAATTACAATCACTTAATCATTTTAAGCACCATCGGCCAATTAGCTCAGAGTTATGGGCTCTGAGGTAACAGTTATGCAAATGTTTGCTCCACCGCAGGCCATTAACAGCCATATTTTCTCTATCAAGATGACAGAGACTGATGGGTGGGGGAAGAAAAGGAAAGTGAGCATTTGTTTAGTTTAAACTTCTTTCCTTTTGGGTTATAATGAAGCGTTCAGTGGGGAGAAGCACCAGGCAGAGTGATTTCTTTATCTCACTCGATGTGTCCACTGGATGGATGAGAGAGAGGCTCCTGAAGACATAGCAGGAAGGACTGGCCAAGAAACTGTTGAGTCAAGACTAGGAAGGAGTGTGTGCGGTCACGTTACAGATAAGGAAACTGAGGCCCCAAGTGAGGGCATGACTTTCACTGCTGCCTTTCTGCCACCAAGCAACAGACAGCGTCCGCTGTTAACGCAGGAGGCGTAGATCAAGTTCAGACAGAGCACCCCCGTCTATAATGACACATACTGCATAATAACAATGAAGAGGATAAGCAGCTATGGAAAAGCAAGAGAAGTCATCAGTGGACCAGAAACTCTGAAGAATACCTGAAGCATTGGTAATGCGACAGCAGATGTCTTCTGCACGCTCTATCTATCCACTCCCTGGTTTTGGCCTGGCACAGGATAGATGTGAATAACACTTGCGAATGGAAGAATTATTAATGGCTGACCGTGAACCTAAGAACCAGGGAAACAAAGGAGTTCTGATGTGTTTAATGTAACTGAGCGCTGCACGTGGAAGTGTGCACAGGACAGTTGCCCCTGTGGTGAGCCCTTTGCTTGCTTCGATCTCCCATAGCACCTAGTGCAATAGACCTTTCTGTGGGTTGCTCAACTAAGTAGACTCGCTCATCTGCTAGCCTTTGGTTGTAATAGCTGCAAGTCCTCATGGAGGACTTCCTGAAGGAGGTGGGGTTCGATCTAGGGAGAAACTGGATAGGCAAAGAGACAAAGGTCTCTACTTCAAGAAGAAAATTAATTTGGCATTACATTTTGTGCTGCATGTATGTCTGAATAATCCACATCATTAGCGTAGTGATAGTTTTTTTTTAAAGGCTTTCTATTTGCCAATTTATGAGTTTTAATTTCCTTCAGGGAACAAGTGGCCTTTTTTATCTTGTTTACATACAGCCAGAGGTGCCTCGCCCACAGGCTGCAGGGTAGGCAGGGACTCGCGGTAGCTCCCTGCTTGACCTAAGCCAGGGCCATGGCCCTCTGCCTTGCTCGCTTCTCCTTCAAGCAGGGAAAATGATATTGACCTAACCTACCACCATGGTGAGGAAAAACTGATTAAAAATATGGTCACACACTTCAGAGTGAGGAAGTGTGGGAAGAAGTCTAAGGATGCGCATGCTGAGACACAAAAACAATGGGCGGAAATAGAAAATTGGGCCAAAATCATATAAAGAGGTTTTAAAGATTTTCTTCCTTCTGCATTTACAACACCGTATTACTGACTTTACATTTTTCCTTGCACTTAATTAGTCAAAAACCAGGCTAACAATCTCTAAAATCCTTTTCCAGGTCAGACACTAGCCAGAGTCCATATTCCTAAGGACAGAGCTGTTAACCACTCCCATGTGTGATCACTTCTCTTTCAGAGTTCATACATACACAGCCTTCACTCTATTTAGTTACCTTTGTAATTATGAAGTCATTTTGTCTGTAGGAATTTCTCCCACCTTCACCCCAAAATAGATTCCTAACTTCCTGGGGGGCTTGCTTAATGGGGAAGTCTTGGCAAGACAGCTTCCTTAAGAGATGTTATAACATCAGAACAGCAAGTTCAAAACTGATTCTGACTCCAGCATATGTCTAGTTTGGTCCAAACTCTTCCCATCTTTCAGGGTTCAGGATGGAGTTGAATCTTTCCCTAGGCATCCCCTTTACTCTAAGTCCTGCTTGATTTACATAGTATGGAATAGTTTGTGTCTTAATTTGAGTTTGTTCAGGAGTGCACGCAGAGACAAGGATTAATGCAAGTAATTATTTGGCAGAGGCAGGGGACAGATGCAGGGCACAGGGAAAGTGAGACAGGGAAGGCAGCCTGTGATGGGTACTGGAGCTGAATCCAGGAAGTGGTATGGCACATGGCTCAGAACTAGTCCACCAGAGGGGTGAGGGAGCTGGGGTATTTAGAAACCAACTCCCGTCAGTCATTGGTTGAAGGCTGCAGGGGAAAGCATTGAAAATTCCTGGCAGAGAGCTTTCCATAGTTCCAGAAAGAGCCCCTGGGCTTGGAGATGCAGATGCTGGCAGTTGGAAGTGGTCTGTGCCCTTGGAAGCACACTGAACTGATAGGGTCTGAGGCATGTGGGTGGGAGGGGCAGAGCATCTGTTACAGTTTGCATTCTGGTGTTTGCACTTTCTTGCCCAAGGGTGCAAGTTGGAAGGTACTTCAGGGACGCAGTAGCAGGCTCTGACCAGAAGACTGCCTCCTTCCTCTAGCAGCTACTAAAGGGCGAGGTTATTTGGACTCACTGTTGGCAACATACCTGGAATAATGCTAGTCATGGCTCAAGCATCTGAAAGGGCCCAGAAGTGCAGACTTATTATAGCACAATTACAAGCTTATTATAACATGATCACAAATTTACACCAGGGGCCAGAGGATGGTGCAAAATGGCCTTTTATTTTTCCTTTGGGTTATTCATCAGAGGAGGCTAGGCTCTCACCGGACCTTTGGAGGGGAGGGGTGTTTGCTGGTTTCAGTCCTCTTGCTGATGATTGGTGTAGACTTGGCCAATGAAACCTGAGGGAGAACTGTGGGGGGGTGGAGAACATTGTGGGTTGGGGTAGGACAGGGAATCTAGAAAAGGTTTTTCTTGCTCATGAGAGAGATATCTGAGTGAGAACATCCCTCTTTTTTACTAGACATCTTAGGATCTGCTTCTGATGTCTGGGAATTCTGCACCCACCTTGCCACCACGTGGGGTAACCACTGACAGAGATACTGAATGATGGAGACCCCTGGAGCCTCTAAATGACCAACCCAGCACCCCACCTTTGGATTTCTTATTCTTTCAGTTCAAGACATTTTTGATTTTGTTTCTTTCAGTTTAAGACACTTTTACATTCCTTGTGCCTAAACAGATCCTAAATGTCAGTTAACACAGCCGATTGGTGAAGAGAACACCTACTACATTAAAGCAAAGAGCATAGGACTGTATGGATAGAGTAGGTCAGGCTGGAAGCCTGGTCCCCAGTGATGACCAAAAGTCTTGTGTTTAACTGTCTCACTCAGCTTGGGCTGCGGTAACAGAATACCACAGACTGTGTGCCTTAAACCAAGCACAGTTCTCAGTTCTAGAGGCTGGAGGTCCAAGATGAAGGTGTTGGTAGGATTGGTGTCAGGTAAGGCCTTTCCTCCTGGCTTGCAGATGGCCACCTTCTCCCTGTGTACTCACATGGCCTTTCCTCTGCGAGCGCATTACTGCATAAAGCACTTCTGCATAACAAAGTGTGACAGTTGTCTTGAGGAAAAGAACTTGTGTGATTGGAGATAATAGTAATGGATATGATTTTTTAATATTGTGTGATGAAATGTTGAATGCACGTTTTCCAAACGATCAACATACGATGTTTCAAAATTATGCGTGGGTAAATGATCTACTCAAAGCGAAAGAGATATCAATAACTCAATGTAACAGAGTATGAAAAGTTCATTGATAATGGTTTTAGATTCCACATTGCAGCTAACATTTTAGAAAGTGCTACTTGTCAAATTTTGATGTGGTATTAGAGAAGAATATCTACAATTATCTGAGAAGTTATTAATATCTGTGTAAGACCAGATCTTCCTTGCATACTTCAACCAACACAACATATTGCAACAGATTAAGTGTAGAAGAAGATGGTAAATGCTGATAAATATAACCTACATTAACAAAAATTCTTTGGAGTCTTCAATAATTTTTAAGCAAGTAAAGGGATTATAAAATCAAATAGTTTTATAAAAAATTACTGACATAAATGAATTAAAACCATCTGAATAGATAGCTATGTCAGGGTTCTCAAATGTAGAAACCCCTCTAGCTAGCCAGTTGAAGCAGAACAGAACTTCATTTAAGGATGTCAGGTAGCTCTGCACAGCTAGACATCTCCTCCAACGCCTCTGTGGTAAGATGGATTCCACGCCCTCTTACAAAGCTCTCTTCCAAATCCCATGGGTGGAGAGAACATGCTCACAGCACGTGGCTGCAGCTGCAACTGAGACTGGAAAAGTGAGTTCTGATGGCTACCGTGGGAGAGTGGGATCAATACCCGAAATTTCCCAAACACGGGAAGGTTCTGCAAAAGTTGCTGGGCAGCCACAAATGACCACTATAGTAACTATGAACATTCTCATTTTTTTCCAGATCAAAACCAAGGTTGAGGTCAGTGCTGTAAGTGAAGGAGTCACAATTCGAACTCAGTCTTATGGTAGACTCCACTTCTGAACCAGCATGTGGAACCCAGAAGTTCTTTAAGCTCCACGACATTTGCACTGTGGTTCAGCTCACAGAGGTCTCAGAGATTCCAAGACAGGGGGAAGGAAAGTATATTTTAAAAACATGTATATTTTATTATTTTCCTTATGATAACAAAAGTGAGCAGGTACATTAGAGAAATTTTTTTTTCATTCATTTTGTTTTTATTATAGCATGTTTGCTTAATTTACAGCAATAGAGAAAATTTGAAAGATATGGAAAAGCACAAAAATGAATACAATCCCCCTTACCCCATCATACCGTGATAAACACTGTTAACATTTTGCTATATTTCCCACCAGATATTTTAGATGAGTTTTTTAAAACAAAAATGGGTTCATGCTGTTACATGCTATTTTTAACCTTTGAAGCTTGTATGTCAAGATCGTCTTTGCGTGTTTCTAAATATTAACCTTTAATATTTAATAGTCTTAATTTAGTGGCTATATAGTATTCCACTGAATGGAGGAAAATAATTTATTAAATAATAAAACATTGTTCTAAAAATATATACCATAATACCTCCACTTTGATAGCCCTCTGCCCCTAAAATTAAAGACATCTAAGTCAGTTTTTACAACATTCCTGTTTTTGTAAAGCTGATCCCTTGCTTATTATGTCCATAGGCCCAGAACATAGTAGACAATCCAAAGATACTTTTTATGTGATGAAAAAAAATGACATATTTTCAACACAAAAATACCCGTATTGATTCAACTCAAATGTCACATTTCAGGGTCCCAAGATTTGGAAGGTACTGTGAAAAAAAGGAAAGGACATTTTAAAGTAAATTTCTCCTGTCTTGTGGTAGTCAGACATCCAACTCCTACAGAAGGAATATCTTGAGATGGTACAATTGATAGTGGTCATCTGCACATATTCCACAGGATACAAAACTGGGGCAAGTGCTGAATCCTAAACAGAGCTGTAAAGCTGAGAAATATTAAAAGTCAGAAAGAGCCATTATAAACTCCTGATTTAGACTTTTAATATAACTGAAATGTGGCATTGCTGCCAGTAAGGATAATGACTGAAAATCATGTCTTTGTCCATTCTTGTAAGTGGGGAGAGAGGGAGGGAGGGACGGAGAGACAGAGAGAGAGAGAGAGACAGAGAGAGAGAGAGAGAGAGAGAGAGAGAATTGAGGAAGAACATGAACAGAAAAGTAATACAGATATCTTAATTTTTAGCAAAAAGCAGTTTAATTTCTAGAGTGCAACAACCAAAAGATCCTATCTACCTTGGTTTGGTAAGAAAAGAAATTCTTACTGCTCATTTATTGTGTACCTGGGAAGGCAAGCTCAATGAGGGCAGGCGCAGTGTGTCTGGGTTGTCACTGCTCTCCTAGTGCTTGTGACAATATTTGGCATGTTGTGGCATCACCAGTTGAAGGAGTGAAAGACTTCCTTGCCTTTCCTGCATACTCCAGCCACTCTGCATTCTTCAAAATCTCCAGTACTTTTATAAACACGTGCCTTTGAATGGAAACCACTCACTGCAATACAACAAATAACTGAGCTCCCATCAACTGTGCTGGGCATGGGAGGTACATACACCAGCGGGCACAGAACTGCCCTTGAGGAACTCTTGACTGATCAGCATATTGAGCCAGGGCTTCTCAGATTTTAATGTGAATGAATATGAATATGAATCCCCTGGGGAGCTTGTTAAAATGTGGTTTCTGCTTCAGTAGGCCTGGGGCAGGGCCTGAGATTCTGAATGACTAACAAGTTTCCAGGTGATACTGACGCTGTCAGTCTGAAGCACTTTGAGGAACAAAACATTCTGGCATATCTGGCTGTAGTATGGCCACTGGGAAGATGGCTCTGTCAGCGAACTGGGTCATAGCCTGATTCCCTTTCCATGTGTAGACATAGCTCGGGTATTATTATCCCCAGAGGTGTTTGAGGCCCAGAGTGCAGACCTCCTGGCACAAGTGACCCTTCCAGTTCTCCAGTTCACACCAGAGGAGATAGGGTGGTGGATACAGTCTGGGTACTGACAGGAGGTGAGGCATTTACACACCTTGCACCTGTTATGCAGCCAGGGTCTCTCTTTTCCATCACTGGAGACAGTTGAGCACATTTCCATTGTCACATCTAGTTGAGCTATTTCATAAATCTTCAAGGTAATCATTTAAAATTTAAGTTCTTTCTCACTAACGAGTGTTCTTAGAGGATGTTAAACTTAGCAAAATGCAAAGGCTTTTTTCACATCACAAATGTGCTTCCTCAGCAACTAACAACTTTCAAATGATCTGTCACACATTTCATAATTAATCATAGCATCAATGGCAGCGAAACACTGCAGGAACATTAGACGGTTCTAATAGAACTTAGAATATGGAGGGTGGAAATTTCTTAGCTGGTAAATTCCTCTCGCATCAGGCTAAATACTCTACACGAGCAAATGGAGGTGGAGGGAAACAGATTCTCAGTTTAGATCCACCAAAAGAACGTTTCTAGGGTACCAACTCGGGTGGTCCCTGCCCACGAGGAGCTTATAGTTTTATGAAAACCTAAAGATCAAACCACAAAACAGGGTTCACCTGTAGTGCTTCAGGAGAACCATGCAGACAATGATATGATAATTTCAGGTTGGTTGCAAGAAGGGTCATTTCATGGAGTCACGTTAAATAAAACTTTCATTTCCTCTTTCTTAACGCTCATGACAGCCACCCAACAGCACAGGTTCTCATCCCTTAGAACTGCTCTCCCTCCAAGACTTCAAATGCAGATACTGTTTCCCGTCACACCCCTCTGGCTCTCTACTTTCTCTGTACCCCCCTTTCATTAAGCATCACCAGGACTTCCTAGCTTTTAAGACAAGTGTAGTGATTCACATCACATAGGAACACAGACTCGAGCCTGACTGGATTTGTGTGACCTTGGGCAAGTCATCTAATTATTCAGTTTCCTCATCAGAAAAAGGGGGATGATAATAGTACTAGTTCGTGAGGTTGTTGAGAAGATTGAATGAATTCAGCAATGCCTGTAAAGCACTTAGAACATGGCTGGCTTGTCGGCACTGCACAGGTGTTTGCTACCATTACAATCACTGCTCCTGATTCTCACAGTTCGCCTCCAACTCTGTGACTTCCTGGCCTCCTGACTGATGACAGCTGGTGGGCCATGCCTGCCTTCACAATATACAGCGTAGAGACACAGGAGTTAGTCTTCTCCACTCACATTACTGGATGTCAAGTATTATTACAGAAAGATGGACCCTTCCTGGTGTGTCAGTCAGGATCACTATGATCCCTGTTCCTGCGAACTGTCCCCAACACACAGAGATGGGCTGCCAGCGCTTGTGAGCCCTTGTCCCCTGGCTGCTGCTGATTGTCTTGGAGTGGACATTTGGCCCAAGCCGGGCCCATCATTCTTTCTCCCAGGAATTTGGCATTTGGGATGGAGGCCTTACCTTGAGCCTTATTAATGGCCAAACTTTAGAGAGAGGGTCCCTGACCTCTTGATGCTGAGGCCCCTAGCACCACCCTGCCCCCTCACTTCTCTTGGCTTCTGTTGAGGTTTCCCCATGTCCTTCAAATGAATTTCTCCCTCCTCATAGGCTGGCCAGTGTCCTTCTACCTCTTACAAACCAAAGGAGCCTCCACTGAGGCCACCAAGAAACAATGACCATGGGGTCTTCCCCAAAGCTGTGCTGTGTAATGGCAGAGAGGCCACCACTGCAGCTCGGCACTTACCTACAAATCCCTTTCAGGCTCCCTGGGGCACTCACCACAGCAGCAGCCGTTTGAAATTCCCTCCCAACTCAGGACTCACCCAACCCTCCTCCACCTCTTTCCCTGCTCTTTAGTGCAGTGGTTCCCGCCCCTGGCTACACATTGGAGTCACCCTCAGGGAGCCTGAAAAATACTCATGCCTGGGTCTCAATGGATCGAGAGTGCCTGGGTTATGGGGACACGCACCCAGTGATGAGGGCCACTCCCAGCGAGCCCAAGACTATTCTACATGAGCACCCTCAGCCCTCCTCTCACTCCAGCAGCTTTTCCTTCTCTAATCCTTTTTTCTTTCCATCCAGGCTTAGAGGATGATGTGTGGCTGCCCTTGGCCGAGGTGAAGGCCTCCACTGGTGAAGGTGGTCAATCCCATCCCTGTCTTCAATGACCCATCTCCTCTCCACTGCCACCCGGAGTCCTCGGCCTAACTGTTTCTCCAGTCACACTCCTCAGGGAGCAGTCTGCAGCCTAAAGGCTCTGTAACGTGCTAACCAAATTAGGAAGAACTAAAGGAGATATTTATCCTCCTCAGCATCGCATGACTTAATTATTGCAAATAAGAGTTTTTAATGAATGAAAAATATGTGCTGATAATAATAATAGCAAATATTTAACAGAGCGCTTGCTCCATGCCAGCCACTGTCCCATGCACTTTTCATATAAATCTTACCTAATTCTCACAACCACCCTATAAGATAGAAGCTATTATCGCCACTTTACAGATGAAGAAACTGAGATATGGCAAGGCTGAGAACTTTGCCCAAGGACATACAGCTGGAACGTGATGATCTTGGGTTCAAGGAGATTATAATAAACATTTAGTAACAGGGCATGGCACTTTATTTGAGAAATATATACATACGTGTTTTGTCCCAACTTAAATAATTCTCTACATATGGTTAACTCTGAGTTTGACTTTTTTTTAATTGCAGTATGGCCAGCACTTTTAAATTAAAACAAAAATGAAACAGCTGCTGTCCCTTAGCCTACAATCACTTATTTCTGCAGTAATAGCCTTTTTTTTTTTTTAATGAGAGAATGTGGGAGGGTAATTGACACATTTTATTGTCTGTGTGAAGGCCAACAATTGTCTAATCTAGCTGTGTCATATGCTAATATTGATTAAGTTTAATGCTGAGATTTTTCAGCAAATGAAAAAAAATTCAATCTATTCGTATCAGCCTACAAGGGACCATTTATGGAATTCTTGTTGTTTGTAATTGACTGCTGTTAGAGCAGATACTGTGCAATGCAGTTACCCTCTATGATTATTTTCTGCTTTCCTTCATAAATTACAAGTTACAGGCATGTTCACCGTGGGCACTGTTTGCTGCCCCAGTCTGTGCGGGCAGACAGAAGAGTTACCAGACAAGCACCAGCAAGGCCGAGAGAGGCCACTGCGCTTCTGCCATCATAAGCAGGTCACCCGAGTGACAAGCAAGCCGACGCCACCACCTCGGCTACAAAAAGAAATTGACTGCTGCTCAATTAAGCAGAAATGAGACTGTCAGTCACCGGGGTGGAGACTGAGAATTGTCTTATCTAGTCCTCAATAGCAATTTGTGTTTTTGGAAGTTATTTTACAGTTGTAATTACAAAGGGAAATGAAGTCCGCTTTTGTGATGCAGCCAGGTGCTCTTCCTTCCATTATAACCTTGATGAATAGCCCCCCAGAGCAAATGCATTGGCTGGGCTGCTAACTGGTTTTATTACGCAAATAGAGGATTGAAATCCATGCAATCCAACTGGGGCAGCATCTAAGAACTGGGGAGGTGGCTGGCTGGCTGTCCCCATGTAAACCTTTTGGCAAATGATATAAACTAATTTTAAGTCAATAAAATCCTGTTAAGTCAAGAAAACCACATTCTAATCTAGACTTTTTATTTTAAAATTGGATTTCATGAAATAGGATAAACATACTGCCATTAGCTAACCTCTTATACGGATTTGTTTCAAGTCCCACAGAATTGTTGGAGACAAGTGTGATCACATGACAAGCCCCAGGTCCTGAGCTGGTATCAGGACAGCAGAACATCTTTTAGGCCGTGCTTCTAATTTACTATGGCCAGACCTCATGGTACATCCTTCACTGTTCTGTGCTCCATTTTTCCCTCCTGTTAAATGGAATTTTCTAAATGGAATCACTTGTGAGGAGGGCTATTGAGAGAAACGCTACAGAAGCAAACCAGAGCAGAGTCACGGATTCCCAGAGTGTTGGAAGGGACTTGAGCAGCCATCCTGTCCAGTCCCCTCTTTGACAGTGGAGGGAACTGAAGGCTCGAGATTTAGAGTGACTGTTCAGGGTCACACAGTCACTTTGTTGCATGACCAGATTTGGAAGCAGGTCTCTGAGTCGCAGGCCAAGAGCCTCTCCAGGAAAATCTTAATGCTGAGTAGAATCTAATGCAAAAAATCACAACTTCCTCCTTAAATTTCACACACAGTGGGTCGCATGGCATTTAGCCTCCACCTCAGGAAGAACATTAGCTGATGGTCAAGTGATCAGGCCATACCCTCTTGAAATGGGTGCCATTGCCCTGGCTCTATTAAAGAGAACACCAATGATATGACATTTATAAGAAGCGTGTGCCATCTGTCAGGTGCTGCCCTGATCAGCAAGCTTGCAGATGGGATTGGCATCCCCCCAAATAAATAAAGAGCATGGGATCCTTTCATACCCTTCTGCCTAAAAAGTTTCCTCTAAAGCTCACACACCACAGTGGAACCTCCAGTGAATCTACATCTCTTGAATATTTCAGAAACTGTACACCTCTGGTGGCCTGAGTGGGAAGCCACTTGCAAGAGTTGGGTTGGGGTGCTAAGAGCTAACCTTCTGACCCTTACAATAAACAAATAGTAAAGTTGTCTTTTGCTAGTCGGTACAAAACTCCCCTCACTGATCTAAAAACCATTTGGAATTGGTCCAATTTACATATCTGTTGGATGTTTGAGAAATAGATTAGGAGGTCAGCATGGAAAATGAGACATCTCCAGATGGTTGTCTAAATGGACAATGGTAAGAAGAAAGGCATGAGGGGAAAGTTAGTTGTGGCAAAACAAAAAGAGGCTTATCAAGACCTCAGAACAGGAGAAGTCTAGTGACCAGAGGCAGGAGCTCGTGATAACCGGGATTTGTTAAATCAAGAGTCACAGAAAACCCAAGTCGACAGGATTAAACTGTATTGGACAGCGCTTCTTAAACTTTAAAGTGCATATTAATTACCTGGGGATTTTACTAAAATGCAGGTTCTGTCTCAGATGGGACCTGAGATTTTGCATTTCTAGCAAGCTCCCAGGTCATGCTGATGCACAAGTCCTCGGACCACACTTATTAAGGTAGTTAACAGCCCATGTGACTGACAAGACACTGTAGGGGCAGGCTTTGGGATTCCTTGATCCAGAGGCTCAGTCCCATCTTCCAGGACCCGATCTCTTTCCACTGCTCTGCACTGCTGGCTACAGCTTTGGCTGCAGCCAAAGGATGCATTGTCTGGTGCTCACACAACAGCTTCCAGTCACAATCTGGGCAGCTTGCCTCTTCCTTCTCATCCAGTAAGTGAGAGAATGCCAAACAAAGCTCAGAAATTCATGCTGGTTGGACCAGCGTAAGTCACATGCCCACCAATGAGCCTGTCACTGGCCATAGGAACGGGATATGTGAAATTTGCTTATGCCCCCTAGGCCCCAGCCCTCAAGTTGGGTAAGGGAGGAGGTTCCCCTGAAGAACAAGGGCTTTGCGGGCAAGAGGTGGCTCCCAGATAAAAACCTGGGTCCTGTGGGAGGACGCTGGGTAGCTGATGAACAGAGCCTTTGCTTACAAGAGTGGTGAGGGCTGTGGGCTCTACACGCTTGGCCACTCTTGGGTCCCTCCATGCCCTGAAGCTTCAACTCTGTGTTTGCAAGGTCACACTGAGGACTTCATACCCACGAAAGCATCTGCCAGTGTCACCCCTACTCCCACCATGCACATACGGTATGTCATAAACCACTCAGTAAAGCAGGTGAGAGACAGAGATAGGGTCTCTTGTGTTTCGTGAATGAAGTCTGTTTTCCAATCTCCTTCTGTGTTGGGGACCTCCTTCCTTGCCTTTACCATTCCCACCGCACTGCTGCAAGACCCATATGTTTTCTTTGGGGAACCCAATAAAATGCATGTACCCTGTGTTTCACTTTCCAGGGTGACAATTAGCTGACCAGATAAGCTGCTTGATACCATATTTGCCCCACAGTGAAATGTGTTACTCCACCCAGAGGAACCACGCTTACATTTTTAACTGGTGTCCTTTAGAACCTTAGCATCTTGAGTCAAAGGACTGAGCCTAATAACAGGATTTCAGGCATCATGACAGGCCCCTGTGGGAAGACATTTTGGGTCAAAGGAGCTTTTGGAGTCTCTTAGGCCACAGCATGTTGGTAGCCTTGTATCCTCACCCTGAGAGAATGCTAGTAGCCAAGATCAAAGAGGGAACGAACTTCCAGTTTAGATGCTATTTCTTATAGGGGAGCTTTCCCTAATTGCAGTTCATGAGCATGCACACACACGGACACACAGACACACACACACACAGACACACACACATACCATAATAAAAAAAAAGCATGCTGATTACGCCTCTACTTAGAACTTATTTCACTCCACCTTGCTGCCATTTTTGTTCCTCTTCACCATATTGCAAGTTCCTTGCAGGCAGAACCCTCACGATGCTGAGAACAGTACCCGGCACAGTGCTGATATGAAATAAATGTGTGGCAAGAGGAATTAGCATGGTTAGGCCATTCACAAGCCCCCACCAAGATTCTTGCAAAGAATCTTAATAGGGATACTCTACAATAAGCATCACTAATAATACCACCACCAATTCACTTAAACGGTTTTTGAAATTGAAAGATACCATTAGAAAGAGTGATCACATCCAGCCATCAGGAAACAGACTCTAAACATGGAAAACAGTAACAGAATCATGGATTGAGAACTAATTAAATCTAAACATAGCTTTGCTTCAGATTTATAACACCCTTCTCAAAAAAGGGAGGGAGGGAGGGAAGAAGGTAGAAATCGCTGGGCAGGGTGAATACTCTGTGACTACTGAGCAGTGGGGTGAATACTACGTTACTTTCTCCTTCTGCATAGGCCTCATAAGATAAGGTTAAAATTAAAAAGAAAAGGAGAGTTTTCAGGATTACTCTGGATTGTCTGTACATTCCATCAAGTCTCCATTTTAGATGCAGTGAAGGCAGCCAACCACATCAGGGTGGGCACTGCCAGGCCTCCTCCTAGAGCCCAGCAGCGCCGATACTGAGAGTTTCTGGTGGGGTCACTATCATAAACTCTGATACAGGATTGCTCTGTTTTGTCCCCAGAGGGTCCTGTACCAAAGGGGAGTTAGAACGATCTTCCCTCCCCCAATAATCTTGTACTTTTCATCTCCTACCCCAAATGGGCAGGAAAGCTATTTAGATTTCCATTTTAAAATGTGCTAAGTTTTGCTTTGCACTGGTTTAAATTATTGGATTGTGGACTAATAAGAGAATAGTTTCAGGTATAAACTGAAACTTCTCCATAATCTGCTTTTTGTAAAAGGTGCTATTTTGCTCAGAAAACCACTGGAGGTAATTTTCAATTCTCAGATCTGACTGAAGAAGTAAAAAGTTATGAGTGGGGGAAAGAGAGAGTTTTAGTTTTCTTTCCTCAAAATGGGCAGTATTATATTGGAAAAAAGACAGGTAATCACATGGTTTCATACAGCTCCAGAGTGAGTATAAGTCTTGGGTCTTTCAGCTGCTCCCAGCTGCCTGGAGAAATGGGACACAGGGAAGTTTCCTTTCTCACCCTGAGGAGCTCATTGTCAGCTGCATCTGCAAAGGAAGCCGTGAGTGGGGAACTTTATCTTTGGCAAGTGCTTAGAACTTTCTAGCTATGTATACAACTGTATGCAAGAGAAAAAAGTCAAACACAACTCTCTCTGAAAACCTAAAAGGAAGAGAAAGAAAAATGTTTAAACATAAGAACTACGGAATGGACACCAAATTGTTTCTGGATGCATATTTTTAATTCTTGCTTCCATAAAACCACATTCTAAAGTGACTTTCACTAAAGGTAAGAAAGGAATTTGAAAACCAGAGGCTTGGACTTTGGTGCCATTTCTGCTATTTACTGCTGTGTGCCTTTAGGAATGTCACTTAACCCAGTAGGGTGACCAACTAATCCTGATTTTAGCACTGAAAGTCCTGTGTCCCTGGAAACAATTTAGTCCTGGTAAATCAGGGTGTTGTTCACCCTCCATAACTATGCTGGGTCTCTCTTTTCTCACTGGTAAAATAAGGGAGTTGAATTAGGTTATTTCTTAAATCCCATTTATCTCCAGAAAAAACCTGGTTACCTTAGGTTGTTCCACTATTTTGTTTATTTACATATACTGGGACTGTTTTTACCAAAGAATTTGAGGCAGCTTGTTAAAACAAACGATATAAAATAGAAAAATATTTATAGATCTAAAAACCAGGGTCAGAAAAAACATCTGGAATAGAAGAACAAAACCAAGGTTAAAGCTGAAACAGAGATATGCTGGCCATTTGATCCAATAATTATCACAATTGAGTGGCAAATCTGGCTCTGAGCTTCCTGACAGTCAAAGCAAAAAAAGAAAACCTAATCTATAACATGATTGATTGTCCATAAGGGAAAGTATTAATTTCCTAGGGGAATAAAAGATTTTTCTGAGATTTGTTCTGAAAGAAATTTTATACATGCATCTTTATATAGGGGACATTGAAGAGTGTCAGAAACAACACATTTAACAACATCCTGACATTACCTGAGATAATGATTCTCACACAGCTGTCTATACCAGAGCAAACAGTGGAAATAACCTGGGGTCTGCCAAAATGATACAGTATAAGATTATATTTTTGGCTTGCAGAAAAACAAAACTACATAGTCTAGAACATTTGGTATACTACATGGCCATCGAACAATCCTTTATAAATTAATATCTTTCAGCCAGACTTTTTCCTGGAATTATAAAAGGATTACAAAGCAGGGAAGAGGAGCTTAAAATTGCATCTGAGATAGAACCACTCTGAGTCCACTGGCCGTGGTGCTTGCTGGAGGCGACCCGTCTCCTGGGTCACTTTCCTTACACCTCCAACCCCTCTCGGCCCCAACCACCACATCACAGATCCTCTTACTTCTCCCAGATGGAGGTCCCAAGACTGGTTTCTTTCCTGGTTTCAACAGATAAAATAAAATTTCAGCCCAGACTGTATAGATACCTCTTCGTTTTACTGTCCAAGTCTATTTCTCATGAAACCCCCAGTTAAGAATTAGATTCGGGTTTTGTCTTTAAATAACAAAAGTCTATTAAGTGTTTCATCCTAACTGAGAGCTCAGACTTTCAAGAGTGAATTCCAGTCTCCACCTTGAACTACAGAAGGAATTTTAAGGCATTAGGCAGTGCTCCAGAGTCTAGAGCAAAGTACAGTTGTCTTTGAAAATGGAATATTTTCCCTAAGTGCTTACGGCACCCACAACTCCCTGGGGAACACAGGCGGGGAGTTTGGAAGAGAACTTTCTTTCTTTTCCATGACAAATGCCAAGGACTGTGGATTTTTCGTTTCTATACCCATAACATAGATGTAAAGACAGAGGAAAATTTTAAAATTATGTCTAGGTGAAGATAATGAACATCTTGCAGAAGCATGGTCCTCTTTAAAAATTAACATTTTTGTTTTTATTATTGTTGTTATAAAAGTAATACCTGCTTACAATAAAAATTCAAACAATAAAAAAGGATAAAAAGTGAAAAATAGTATTTCTTTTCCCTCCAGACCTACTCCCCAGAGGAGATAGTCAAGATATACTCCCTGCATATCTTTCTAGAAATGTTCTATTGAGCCATATTTCTGATCAAAGATGGTCTGTCAAGGATTTGATATCTGATTTTTTTTTTTTTTTTTTTGTCTTTTTTCATGACCGGCAACGGATCGCAACCCTCGGTGTCGCGCCCGCACCTCGCTCAGCCAGTGAGTGGGAACCGGTCTGTACGTGGGATCCGAACCCTCGGCGGGAGCGCCGCTGCACTTCCCAAGCGGCACACTGTAGCAGTGCACCACCAGGCCGGCCCGATATCTGATTTTTTAAAAAATACATTACTTTTTTCAAAAAATAATTAGGGGCCGGCCCAGTGGCGCACTGGATAAGTGCGCTGCTTGGGAAGCGCGGCGGCGCTCCCGCCCGAGGGTTCGGATCCCACATACAGACCGGTTCCCGCTCACTGGCTGAGCGAGGTGCGGGAGCAGCGCCGAGGGTTGCGATCCCGTTGCCGGTCCCCGGTCCGGTACGGGGGCAACATTGAGGGTTGCGATCCATTGCCGGACACGGAAAAAGACAAAAAAAAATAAAAATTAAAAATAATAATAATAATAATAAATACAAGAGGGGCCGGCCCGGTGGCGCACTGCTACAGTGCGCTGCTTGGGAGTGTGGCGGCGCTCCCGCCGAGGGTTCAGATCCCACATACAGACCGGCCGCTCACTGGCTGAGCGAGGTGTGGGCGCGACACCGAGGGTTGCGATCCGTTGCCGGTCACGAAAAAAGACAAAAAGGAAAAAAAAATAATAATAATAATAATTACAAGATATTGACTGAATGTAAAATTCATGGTTCTTAATTGAATCTCAAATCAAAGCACACACTTTATCATTTGGTTCATTTTTTTTTAACCAAGACCCTTACTCACCAAATACAGACTACCTAACACAGGTAGCCTACCGTGACAGCAGGAAAAGTATCCCAGAAAAAAGAAATGTGTCTTACTCACTTAGCTGCAAACACAGATGTTCATCAGGGATCCTGTGAAATTCAAAAGCCTAAATTATCAAGATCTATGAAAACTTAGATATTCTAAGACACAATTTAAGATATCTTGACATGAGATGGTAGATCTGTTAGATTCGGATTCCTTAAGATGGTGCTTTTCTGCAGGTGGTTATATAGCTCTAAAACTTATTCACCATTAAGATCACTGAGTGTTGGAAATGAGTGTAAATGGCACTAAGTTCAGGAAAGAGAAAGAACAGTCCAACTTCCTCAACCTTTGCCCATTTATCCTTATGGGTCCTTTTGAGAGAATCAAAGTTTCCCTTTCTATTAACATATGATTATGATAGATAATCTCAAGTTAATGATGAGAAAACTAAATAACAGGGCTTGAAACCTTTAGCATATGTGCACATACAACCAAAAACACAGCCCAAAACTAGCAGGGTCAGGTCTCAGCATTTGAATTTCTTTCTCCATAAAATGGAAATAACTTCCCTCAATTGAATGAACTAATGGATTATGAAAAAAATTTTAAACTGCAAACACTATTTGTATTATTTATCTGTTGCTGCATAACAAAATTACTCCCAAAACATAGTGATTTAAAACAACAGTAATCATTTATTACCTCATGCAGTTTCTGTGGGTTAGGAATTCAGACAGGCCCAGCAGGGATGTCTTTTCTCTGCTCTTCAATGTTTGGTGGTGGCTTCAGCTGGAAGACTCAAAGACTGAGGGCTCTTCATGCACATGGCTGGTGGTTGATGCTGACTGTTGGCTGAAAGTCTAGCAAAGGTTCTGGGTCAGAATAGCTACAACCTGACTTCTCCATGTGACCTGGGCTTCCCCAAAACGGGGTTCCCAGGGCAAGTGTCCTGGGGGAGAGAGGTAGAAACTATATTCATTTATGACCTAGCCTCAGAAGTCGCAAAGCACCATACTCCATTGGTTAGTCACACCAGGATTTGAGAGGAGGGATGTAGACCCCACTTCTTGGTGGAGAGATGTCAGCTACGTGGTAAAAACTACACGTGAGATGGGATAACTGTACAGATGTTGCCATCTCTGGAAAATACTATATATAGTATTTATAGTCTGCTACACTATTCAAAGGGGTGAGGGTGATTATTAGTAATAACATTAATGCTGAGAAGGTCTACTAGACGTGGTGATTGACATGCTTCTTTTATCAGATCCAGGACTAGCCCTATGCAAAAATCAGTGAAATAGACAAGGCTTGTTTTCAAAGATGTGCCCCTGCCCCTAGCTTTCTACTTGTCTTTTTTGTTTTCTTCCTCACTCTCAAGGACTCATCTTTCCGTAATGCCTCCTAGATGCCCAGGCTCTAAACTTTTCTGTTCCCTACTTCTCATTCAAACTTATCCTTGGCTGTCCCGGTTCACCAAGGGCACAAGAGATCTCACTCTCAACATCACTTGCTAAAGTGAAAATGGCTTATTAGCCATCTCAGAAAGAACCCTTTTTTACAGTATAGGGGCTCTGTAAAAACAATGTCACAGGCCAAGGCATGTTTTGGGGGACCAGTAAAAGCCAGTAAAGTTCATGATAGTTTATACTGTAATGGAATTTGCTCCCTTCTTCAGGAGAGCAAAAATGTGTCCTTGATGTATACCAGAATGTTAACTCTCATTATCTGTGGAATTATGGTGACTTTTATTTTATCCCTTTGTATTTTCAATCTTTTATAAGTTTTGCACAAAGAATGTGTATTGATTTTGTAATTTGGAAACAAAGCTATCTTCTTAACAGCTTTATTGAGATATAATTCACATATCATACAGTTCACCCATTTAAAGTGTGCAATCCAATGGCTTTTAGTATATTTACAGAGTTGTGTATCCATCGCCACAATCGACTTTAGAACATTTTTTACCCCAAAAAGAATCCCCACACCCCTTAGCTGTCACCCCCCAATTCTCCATCCCTAATTGTCTGCCTCTATACATTTTCCTATTCTGGACCTTTTATTAAGTGGAATCAAATACTATGTGGTCTTTTGTGACTGACTTCTTTCATGTAGCATAATGTTTTTCAAGGCTCATACAGGGTATAGCATGTATCAGTATTTCTTTCCTTTTCATTGCTGAATAATATTCCATTGTATGGATATACCACGTTGTATTTATCCATTCATCGGTTGAGGGATGTTGGGGCTCAACATAATATCCCAAAGTATGGCCATGTACTTTGAACTGAAGGAGATTGGAAAGGCCTCAGAAGCAAGGTCTTTCTGACCTTTTCCCATCCTTCTGTCTCCCATCCCTCCTTCTTCCCTGAAGCAAGCCATAGAAACCAGAATTCCTCTTCCCCAGGGCAGGTCATAGAACCTAGAACTCCTCTCTTCCAAAGCAAGCCATGGAACCTAGAAAGATCACTCTTTCCCTTCTACAACTTTCCTTCTCCCTTGAAGATCTTCATTCAGAGGGATCTTGCCCTGTACCCAGGAAGAAGAATGCTATGCAGAGAGGCCAAGAAGAATCTGAACAGACAGGCCTTGCTGGGTTTCTCCCTTCAGTCTATCACCCTTAAATCAGACCCTTCTGTCCAATCACATTTCTACATGCTGGTCATTCTTCATCGAACATAAGCATAGAAATAGGCAGTTTTCCCTTGGTTTCTAAGTCTTCATTTCTGAAGACTCCCATGTCAACATAAAGCCTTGATTAAGTAAACTCACTATGCTCTCCACTTGTTATAGGAGAGACGGCCATGACCCCTGTGATGGGTGAGAAAAGGTATCACACTTTTCCACCCCTATAGGGACATCTGAGTTTCTATTTTTTGGCTATTACAAATAATGCTGCTAAGAATATTCATTTACAATTCTAAGTGGACACACATTTTCATTTCTCTCATGTATGTACCTAAGAGAGCAGAATCATTAGATCACATGTTTCATCACTGGAAGAAATGTCAGAATGTTTTCCAAAGTAAGTACACCATTTTACACTCCCACCAACAGTGTGTTAAGTATTCTCATTTCTCCACATCCTTGCAAACACTAGTCGTTATCTGTCTTTAATTCTAGCCATTCTACTGGGTGTAACTCATTGTGGTTTTGATTTGTAATTCTCTAACAGCTAATGATGTTGAGCATCTTTTTTGTGTGCTTATTGGCCATTTGTATATTTTCTTAGGAGAAATATTTACTTAAATCCATTGCCAATTTTTCTATTAGGTTGTCTTTTTATTATAGAATTATAATAGATCTTTATATATTCTAGATGCAAATCCCTTTTCAGATATATGATTTGCCAAATTTTTCTCCCATTCTTTTGGTTCTTTTCACTTTCTTGATGGTATCTTTTTAAGCATAAAAGTTTATCTGTTTTTTTTCTTTTGTCACTGTGCTTTGATACTGTATATAAGAAATCACTGCCTAATCCAAGGTCACAGGATTTATCCCTATGTTTTCTAAGAGTTTTATAGTTTTAGCTTTCACATTTAGGTCCTTGATCTATTTTGAGTTAATTTTTGTGTGTGCTGTGAGGTGGGGGCCCATCCTCATACTTTTGCACATGGATATCCAATTGTCCCAGCATCATTTGTTGAAGAGAGTATCCTCTTCTCCATGGAATTGTTTTGGCACCTTGTGAAAACTCAATTGACCATAAATGCAAGGGATTATTTCTGGTTTCTCAATTTTATTCATTGACTTATATGTCTGTCCTTATAAGAATACCCCCACCGTCTTGATTACTGTAGCTTTGTAGTAAGTTTTGAAATTGTGTGAGTCCTCCACCTCTGTTCTTCACTTTCAAGATTGTTCTGGTTCTTCTGGGTTCCTTGCATTCTCATACGAATTTAGGATCAGATTATCAATTTCTGCAAAGAAGTCAGCTGGAAATTTTTAAAAGAATTGTGTTGAGGGGCCGGCCCAGTGGCGCACTGCTACAGTGCGCCGCTTGGGAAGCGCGGCGGCGCTCCCACCGAGGGTTCAGATCCCACATACAGACCGGCCGCTCACTGGCTGAGCGGGGTGCAGGAGCAACACCGAGGGTTGCGATCCCGATGCCGGTCCCGGTCCGGTACGGGCGCGACACTGAGGGTTGTGATCCATTGCCGGTCACGAAAAAAGACAAAAAAAAAGAATTGTGTTGAATCTGTGAATCAATGTGGAAAATATTGCCTTCTTAACAATGTTACATCTTCCAATCCATGAACACGTGATGTCTTTCCATTTATTTAGGTCTTCTTTAATTTCTTTCAGCAAAGCTTTGTAGTTTTTAGAGTGAATGTTTTGCACCTGTTTTCTTAAATCTACTCGGAATGGATCAAAGACCTAAAGACTAAAGGTTGAAGACTAAAATAAGTATTTTATTCTTTTAGATGCTATTATAAATGAAACTGTTTTCTTAATATCATTTTTGTTTTCTCAGTACTACTGCACAGAAATACAATTGATTTTTGTGTATTGATGTTATATTCTGCAAGCTTGCTGAACTCATTTACTACTTCTAATAGTTTGTTAGTAAATTTCTTAAGAGTGTTTATATACAGAATCATCTCATCTACAAATAGAGATAATTTATTTTTTCACCTCCAATCTTTACATATATTTTTCATTTTCTTGTCAAATTGCCCTGACTACACCCTCCAGTACAACACTGAATAGAACTGGCAAGAGTAGACATCCTTGTCTTGCTCCTGATCTTAGGGGGAATATATCTAGTCTTTTGTCACTAATTACAATATTAGCTGTGGGTCTTTTGTGTCTATATTCAAAGAGAGATTGATGCATAGTTTTTCTTTTCTTGTGATGTCTTCATCTAATTTGGTATCAGAGTAATACTGACCTCATGGAGTTGAGAAGTCTTCCCTTCTCTTCTGTTTTTTGGAAAAGTTTCTGGGGAAAAAAATGGTATCAATTCTTCTTTAAGTGTTGGTAGAATTTATCAATGAAACCATTTGGTCCTGGGCTTTTCTCTGTGGGAAGTTTTTAAATTACTAGTTAAAACTCTATTTATTTCAGGTTTATTCAGGTTTTCTATTTCTTCTTGAGCAAGTTTGGTAGTTTGTGTCTTTCTAAGAATTTGTCCACTTGATCTAAGTTATTTAATTTGTTGGCATACAGTTGTTCACAGATTCCCTAATAATTCTTTTTGTTTCTGGAAGGTCAGTAGTAATGTCCCTCTTTCATTTTTGCTTTTAGTAATTTGAATTTTCTCTCTTTTTTCTTTTTGAGTCTAGCTAAAGTTTTGTCAACTTTGCTGATCTTTTCAATGAACCAACTTTCGGTTTCATTGATCTTCTCTATTGTTTTTCTATTTTTTTTTTTTTTCCTTTCTGTCTTTTTTACTGACCGGTAACGGGATCGCAACCCTCGGTGTTGCGCCCGCACCGCACTCAGCCAGTGAGCGGGAACCGGTCTCCACATGGGATCCAAACCCTCAGCAGGAGCGCCGCCGCGCTCCCAAGCAGGACACTCTCCAGTGCGCCACCGGGCCGGCCCTTGTTTTTCTATTTTTTATTTTACTAACTTCCACACTAATCTTTGTTATCCTTCCTTCTGCTTGCTAACAAAACTTTTTGACTTATTAAAAAGAAAACAAAATTATTTATCCAATATACTGTTAATGGCCATTTGGATTGTTTCTCAGTCGTGGCTAGAGGCTATTATGTATGAAGCTGTATGAACATTCTTGTGCATGTATTTATATAAATGAATATTTTCACTTCTCCTAGGTAAATATCTAGGAGTGGAAAAGGAATGGGTATGTGTATGTTTGACTTTATAGGAAATTTTCAAACAGTTTTACAAGGCAGTTTTACCATTTTATGTTCCAACCAGCAATGTGTGAAAATCACCATACCCTCCCAACATTTGGTATTATCAGACTTTTTCCTTTTAGCCCTATGGTGGGAGTATAGCGGTACCTCATGTTGTAGTCTGCATTTCCCTGATAACTTGGAAATAAGTTAATAAATAATACTGACCACCTTTTCACTTCTGTCAAGCTAACTATTCAAAATTTTGCCCCCTTTTCTATTGGGTTGTCTGCATTTTTCTTAGTGATTTGAGTTCTTTATATATTTTGCATATGTCTTTTGTTGACTGAATTATAGTACATTCATACAATGAACTACTGGATAGCAATCAAAGTCAATGAACTATTGCTACATACAACTATACAAATAAACTCCAGACAATGTTGAGAAAAAAAGACCATCATAAAAGAGAACATACTTTGTAATTCCATTCTGCCATGCTAAAAGTCAGGAGAATGGTCCTTTTAGGATATTGGGTAATAACTAGAAGGGGGCATATGGGGACCTCTAGGGTCCTGGTAACATTCTACTTCTTCACCTGTATACAGGTTACACAGGTGAGTTCACTTTGTGAAATTCCATTGAGTTGGCACACTGCATCATGCACTTTTCTGAATGTTACACCTGAGCAAACTATTAAAAAGAAGGAAAAAAGTGAGTTCTTGAGAAAATGTGTTATTATCAAACACTTGATATTTGCTAGCAGGTTTTCTGCATATGATGTATTTCTCACTGTATTAAGGTGTGGTTTTTTTTCCTTTGTACTAAATACTTGCCTTGTGCATATTTTATATAGTAAAACTAAAAATTTCATTAATAATAGGTCAGTAGCAGAATTTAACTTTTCCTTTGCCGTGGACTGCAGACACCTTAGCAAATAACACAACCTGATTTCCAAGGGCTTTAAGATTTTAAAATCTGCCCCTTCCCCGTCAGTCCCATAGTGCTGATTCCAGTACTCATACAATGAAGTGCTGCAGCTAACACCACTATAGCTGTCCCCTTAGGAATTCATTGTAAAAGGGTCTCACTGTACTTTGTAAAGCAATTTGGAATCCTTCATGATGAAAGGTCCTATATAAAGAAAGTAATATAATGGACTTGGCTTTCAACTTCTTTCATTTAAGCCTTAACAGAAACATGAATCTACTATATTAACATCATAAACCAATAGGTGCTATATAAATGCTGAATAGAAATATTCTGGGTGAATTAAATTGCAAATACAGCCATGTATTAGCTAAGTGCTTTACCAAGTGTTATGCAAATGTTGATTAATAAAGCAATTATACTCAATTAAAATAATAATAATAATGCTACATTCTTCTATGTCCTTCCAATTCTCTGGGCACCCACTGACATTTATTTGGCATGTGTCTGCCACCTAAATCTCAAGCCTAACTGCAAACTCACATGAGATATCTCTTTGGAAGGAAACAGTCTTCCCTCCCAGTTGGTACCAAACAAAAGATCCAACAAGTGTGGGGGTGGGGTAAAGGAAGTCCCTCTAATGCACGAGATCAACATGATGCTTCTAAAGAGTCCATAATACTCGAAAAAAATACTTTCAGGTCCTGTGTAATACTGCCCAGAGTTACTTTTATGCTTATTAGCATTTCTTTGGAGACCACATTCTCCAATATTTCCCAACAATATAGTCACCAGGCATTGTCCATGTCATTAAACCATTGCTGTTCTTCACCCCAAAGTCGGTAATGACCAGAAAACCTGCTGTGATCCCTACATGGAGTCTAAAAAGTTACTAGAATCCTTTTGATGCAAGCTGTGTTAACATGAATCATTGTCATCATCATTACTGTGCTTTTCTTATAACATCTTTGGGGACTTAGAGACAATTCCCATTTCTATAGAAGCTACAGTCCCCCAAAATATTTTTTCCATATCTTTGAGTCCAGATTTACAGAGAAATGCATTTATAGAGAAACATATTAAATCTTCAACTATTAGTTTTGTATGTACGTTTGCAACTTGATGGGTGAAAAATGGCATTTTTCTTTCAATCTCTCATTTACTGCGTCTTCCACAGCCTCACTGTGATGGGACAGAGCATGGTAAGTCACTTGCTAGAAGTCAATTTTCTTGTAGCCCCAGCTCTCTGTACAAAATAATACAAATCACTGATCCTGTCACTTTCGATGGGCACACATTTGAAAATAGGGGAGGAGGGACCACTAGACTGGAGAGGATGCTAAACAGAGGATGGTGACTAGTTGTTCACCATTGTGCTGAAGATGGGGACTGGCTTAACTGAGACAGGAAGGGTGGGGTTTTATGTCCTTAAAGCAGTCGCAGTGAAATGTGCAATTCTCTCACCTCAAGGAAACCACAGCATGAACCCTACCCTTCTCTCTATTCCTTTTGGTTACAACATTGCAGATACTTTAGAAGAAATAGCATATTCTATGCAAGAAGATTCTTGGCTTAAGAATAGTCCAGTGGGGTTCAAAGCTCTTTCAGTTGTGGAACACATTGTTCAAGGAAACCTTAACATGAAACTCCAAATAGAAAACAAATAAAAGCCCCAGGACCCTCTCCAGGCCTTCCCTCATTCTCCAGCCCTCCAAGGGGGGCCCTCCCTGTCTGTTATCATGGCTCTATTCTAGTGGAATAAAGATCCACAAGGTGGGACCCTGTTAGTTAGACCCACAGAATCTTCAGAAAAGCTTCATGAAGATGAGACCCGAACCAGGCTTCTCATGGTCGCTAGACCACATGGGGGATGTGTCTCAGGGTTCTGTGCAGGCAAAAGGAACAGCTCCATGCACACCAAGCAGAAAGGGATGAAACACAAGGAATTGGGGGCCTACAAAGTCATGGGAAGGGCTGGAGGGACAAGTCAGAGGCCCTGGGGTTTGCTAGGCTGAGTGATTGGCTTCAAAGTCACACCATGCAGCTGTGATGCAGAGATCAGGAAACTGCTAGAAACTGAATTGCCACCACTCTGGCTGCTACCACAGCCACTCCACACCAATAAAGCTGGTGGGGCCCAGCCACTGCAAACAGCCACCTCTGTCAGCACTTGCTTGCCGGGCAGCACCACTGCAGGAAGATGGCTCTGCTTCTCTCTACCTTCTAATCTTCATGAAAAGGCATCTCGCTGCAGAACCTAAATCACATCCAGAACTATAGCCTCAAAAGAGTCTGAGAATATAGCTTTCAGCCTTCCGGCTCCATGACACAAGAAGGAACTAGAAGGATCTGATTGGGTCTGGCACAGAAGAATTGGGGGAAAGGCAATGTTTGGAAAGAGCCTGAGCAGAGGTGGAGCTAATGCCAACTGGAGAATGATTTCTGGAAGAAGAAAGCTGCAGTCCGCCTGTCAAGTCAGCAAGAAGCTCCGCAGCCTTGAATGGATAAATGGAGGGCATGGAATCTCTTTCCACGGAAAAGTTTAAGAACAGCTTGAGCAGTCTTTTTTAGGATAATTGCAGATGCAGTTTTTATTTCTCTCTTATTTTTGCAGCATAAGAAACTTATGTCCATTGTAAAAATATTAGAAAATACATCAACCCGGAAGAAAAATAAAAGTTCTTATTTTTGCAGCATAAGAAACTTATGTCCGGGCCGGCCCGGTGGCGCACTGGGTAGTGCGCCGCTTGGGAAGCGCAGCGGCGCTCCCGTCCGAGGGTTCGGATCCCACATGCAGACCGGTTCCCGCTCACTGGCTGAGCGAGGCGCGATCTCTTTCCACGGAAAAGTTTAAGAACAGCTTGAGCAGTCTTTTTTAGGATAATTGCAGATGCAGTTTTTATTTCTCTCTTATTTTTGCAGCATAAGAAACTTATGTCCATTGTAAAAATATTAGAAAATACATCAACCCGGAAGAAAAATAAAAGCCACCCATAATTCTACCATCCAGAGATAATCACATATTGGTGAATGTCCTTTCAGACATTCCGGGGATTTTTTTTAACTATAATATCCCAGTTTTTAACTTTTTTTTTTCTTATGAACAACCTTCCACATTAATGAAATGGCCTTCCAGTGACATTACCAATGTAAACAGCCACGTTGTTGATAACATTCCATTGTGGAGATGTCTCAGACTTTATTTAATAAATACTTTATTTAAAATCTCCCTTTTTGGACATGCCAATATTTTAGATTAACAGCGATGGAATGAATTGAAAATACAGTATTGCAGAGGAGGCTTGAATTGGGAGGTACTTAAAGCAAACGTAGCAAGGAGATGGGAGGATACAGCAAAACTCACCCTGTGTTAAAGCTGGAGGAAACTTAGAGGTCACCCTTGTCCTCCTCCTCCACGTAACACATGGGAGCAACCGAGACCATATGACACTGGCTTTATGCCAAACTCTCCAGTTCTTATCCTCCATATTTCTTTATCCTGTCCTAAGCCATGGGTATAATTCTTATTAAGACTCCAATCTAAATAGCAACTCACAGAAAATATGACTTAAAGAGCAAATACAATAAAAATCCAAGATATAACAATTCTATTCAATTCCATTCACCTAGTATTTATAGGGAGATTGCTCTGGTGTTCTGGTCGTTGGGGGGTAAAGACTCCAGGTCTGACTCTACCCTCAATGCACTTACTGTCTTACAAAGGAGATGAGAGAAGCCTCTCAGTCACACTGAAGGACCTGCTTGTCCTTTCTGTGGAAATGGCCCTGCCTCCCAGACGATTTCCTCCACAATTTCTCACCTCTTGGGTTTTGGTTGTGAAAAAGCAGGAAAGTGAGAAAGAATTGTCTGGTTTTATATCTTCCAGTACAAGAACATTTAAGACATGATTTCTAATATTTTTCTTGTCTACACATCCCCATCTTTTTATTTTTTAATAAAGCAAAAGGCAGTTATCCCTTGTGGTTTATAGCAAGAGTTCATTATCACAGGGACACTTGGCTTTTAAATGGTGTTAACACCGAAGTCCTCTTCTCTTGTCTCTTTCTGGTTAAGATTTCCTCATCCTGCTCCTCTCTCCCCACATATTGAGCACACATTGCGGGCTTCTGACTGCTCACTGTATCATCCCACTTTTTCCCAGAGAGTAACTAAGTCTTAATTGGCCGCAGGTTTCCTAATACACTTCCTTTGCCTTAAAAATATCCTGAAACAGTAAATTTGCCAACAAAGAAACCACCTGGACCAAAAAGCCTTTGCACAGATTCTCCCAAACAGAGCTGGCTGTAAATGGAGCCCACTGTGTGGGGCTCCTGGGCAACTCGAAGGGAAACAAAGCCTCAGCCCGTCAGTCCTCCCGCACTTGCCTACCACCGTGAGCTCTCAGCTGTGTGCGTGTGAAGCTGTTTGGGGATTATGAACTCCAAGCGTGGTTTAAGATCTGGTCATTTTGCTCTGTCGTTTTTGTATACCTTCTGCTTGACAATTTGTAGCTTTTAATTTTGGGGGGCAGAGTAATAGCTCTTAAGCAGAGGGGTGTAACTGGTCCCTAGGGGTGAGCTTCAGGAGGGAGGGTGGGTGAGACACTCACCAAGATTCCAGGATTCTGTGACTCACTCCGCTTGACTCCAGGCCAAGAAAGAGGGTGCTGATTGCTTCCAACCTGTTCTTCAGAGAGTTATAAATGTTAATTGATCTTTCGTCGTATGGCAGGGACAATATCCATATAAGAGAACGTGAAAAATAGTACATGTTAAAAATGTATTCATGGGAGCCAAACTCATGCGTGCTTAGAATTAAGTTGTTGCTCCCAGTCCATTTGTCATTCTTTTTATGTCTCAGTTTTAGCAACAGGATGTTTTCAAATAGTTTACATTTCTTTTGGGACATCTTCCCTAACCAAATATCATACTAGTGTTAGCCGGGAATTATTTGGATTTGCTCGATTCTTGTTGTTTCCAACAACAAGATTTAGGCCATTTCTGCAAGCAGAGTTCTGCATTGACAATAGTGGGCTTTTCTTGCCTGTCCATGGGAGAAAAATTATTAGATCAGGGGGAATTTTACAGAGTACATTATTAAATCCGTGGACATGAAAAACTTCAGTTACTAGGAATGCACACATGTTAGAAGCAAGCTGCAACTGATACTCAAAAGCATATTCTATGAAAATGTTCAAGCTAATATTTATTTTTATTGATATTATTTTATGTAATGTCTAGTGTTCTCTGAGGAAATTATTTTTATTAGGCCTTTCTTTTTACTTTTAAACCCTTTTATTGTATTCCAAAAATATCTTTCTTTTCTGGTTACAGAGTAGTAGATCTTCATTGTAGAAAATTTGGAAAGTATAAAGAAAATTTAAAGGTACCTGTGATTCTTCAATCTTGAGGTCTTCATTTTTTAACAGATAGTCAACAGTGAACATTATTTGAAATCTTGTAAAACTTTAAATTTCTTTCTGAATTACATATTTCCCGATTCAAACCCTGATTCATTCTTCTGACAGGGATCTTGCCTAACATTGAGGCTCCCTGATGCCACACTTCAGATGAGGCTTGGTTCTAGAATGACTCCTTTTCAGAGAAGTGAGAAAGAAGAAACAGAAAAAGGGCAGTTTAGCCTGGCTCATCTCCTGTGGTCTTGGTTAAACCACTTTTTCCTTATTGATGTAATATTCTGATTACATTAGAACCATGCATGCAATTGAAGGAATTACTCAGTAGTAATAAGAGAATATATTCAATGAGTTAGAAAATGAGGTATCAGCCCTAGCTGCAAGGGAGTCTGGAGAGGTGAGTATTTTGAATTGGACACATTACTGCTCTGGGTAAAACAGTATTTCTGAAATGAGTAGGCAGCTAACCATGTCTGCTGGGGAGATATTCATAGAGCCACTTGGGGCAAATTTGGGATACTAACCTAGGGCCTCTAGCTGCACTTCCCATGAGCTTTGAGCAACAGAATAATTATACTCACTTTTCCATATAAGCCTGAAACCAAATCAACAGACAGTTGTTTTAGAATTGTTCAACATGAGTAGTGAAAAAGTAACATTCTAACAAGGCACGTGGAGTTTTTCCTGAACCAAATCATGTAGATGTATTTATGGCTGAATTCATCTCCTATCTCCAGCAGACTTTCTACAGCTAAGTCTCTGGAAGCAAATTCTCTTCAGATACAACTATCCTAAGATCCTTGTCAAGAAATGTTTGTTCTGGAACCAGTCATTTTTCAAACAAGCAATGGCTAAACTGAAAAATATACCCTGAATAACAAACATCAAGTAGAAAAAAAAAAGAAAACTATTTATTTAATTCAACAGATCTTTGTACTGGTGCAACTTAGTTCCATAGGTTTATGTATAGATGTGACTTTAATCTTCTAGGACATCATTCATTTATGTGCTTCAAATATATCTTGATGCGAAAATCCTCTCTAAAGCTAAATTTCTATGACTTTTTATTAGGCATATGTCTTCCCATTTCAGTCTGAAAGTAAAGGCATTCTCCAGCTAATTCCCACAAACTTGAAACAACTGTAAGACAAGAACTTATTAACTTTCTTCGCCTTCTTTCTCTATTTATCACCTCCACTCACTGACGCTAGCCTGTAGATGGGGTGAAGTTTAGAAGCATAAAGGAGATGTTATTTGGAACAACAACTGTCAAAACAAGGTTTTGTTTTACTGTGGCCTTGCCCTTCCTTGCTCTTTTCTGCAATTAAGTGGCTAATTGCCCAGAATGTCTAAGACCTGAGTTTAAAACATCACCGTCTCTATGCTGTACATATTATTGGATGAGGCAACCACCCTTGGCAGAGGTGCATGAAGCTGTTTTGATGGCAGAGCACAATAATTTGCTACGACTGCTGCACAGAAGGGAGGAAATGCAACTGCTGTTCTCTTGGGAGAAGCCGCTTAGGCAAGAAAATAAATAAAAGGGGTTTGATTATATTTGGAACTCTTAGGCTTGTGCCCAGGAAGCCCCCATCTTTAAACTCTTGTTGTTTCATGTTTACATAAAAATTATAATAGAATAAAAAAGGCTCATACTTCTCTATACAAGCATTTCACATTTTTGAAAATATATCCATCTTCTGTTGGGATCATGCAAGCCAAATGTGCATTCATTCATTATTTCATCTCATCGTATGAGACGACAAATGTAAAAGGGCCAGCATGGCCCTTGGCACATTGTAGACCACCTAGAAATGTCCTTTTTCTTCCCTTCCCCCTCTTTGTACTCCAAAATATCTCTCTTTTCTGCTTACGGAGTAGTAACGCCTCCTGCTTGTGCCCTGCTGCCCCTGCTTCTTGTTAGAAGTCACATTGAGGAGAATCCAGATTCCAGTGCATCTGGACTGCAGTGTCAGAGCAATGAGCGTCATGCCCTGCTGTTGGGAGAGTTCTTCTAGGCCCCACCGTTTTCTGCGTGCATCATGTCTCTCCATCGGTGTGTGCAAAGAATCCATTACTTATTAAATATTAAACCACTTAGAATTAATTCAGCAGAGTAGTGGTCTAGTGGGAAGAGAGATATGCACATGAGTACCTTTAATAATAATAATACTGTGTGCCAGGCACTGGGTGAGAATACTGCAATAACAATAGCCATTACAGTATAGCTAATTCTTACTGAGCACTTATTATATGCCAAACACTGTGCTAAATGTTTTTACATACTGTATATAATTATTTACTGAATGAGCCCAGTGAAGCAGGCTTTAATCTAGAAATACCTTAATTTATCTCTTTCAAACACTGTCTGAAATTGGACAATATGATACCTATCTCTCCAGCTCACTTTCATTTATTAAAACAGTGCTGATTTCAGGTATGATAAAGTCGAACCCATACTAAAACAAGACTTCAGACTCATCTCCAGTCTAAATCTGCCTGAACCCCAATGGCTTCCCAGTTGCCATCTGTGATCCCCATGAAGCCCAGCTGTGCCTGACTTCCACGAGATGTGCCTGTAACTGCTCAACGGTCTCCTCTCTTTATTTGAGCGAGCTGGCAACCTTACAATCAGCCTTCCCTGACTGGAAGAAGATGGGCAATAAATTCGCAGCAGAGCTTTAGAGAAACAAGACACTTTGGCAGCTGCAACATCCACATTGGCCACTGCCCAACTGTACTGGCAGTGATCAGCCTCCTTTCTCTACCTTTCTCCCTCAGAGAGCACGGGCATTGTGGTGTCATGATTTTAACTAACATCTTTATTCCTGTAAAAGGATGTTGAGGCTGAAATTGCAGCCTGGCACCAAGAGGGAGAGAGGGGATTTGGGGGAAGGCCTTCTCACCTCCAGAGAGGCGGGACTATTGGCAACTTCTCATAAAAGCCCTGTGAAGTTCTGTGAGTCTCTAAGCTTCCTTTGTAGTCCACTGGGGCCATGATTCCTGGGTCTCTTAGTCCCTGTTTGCAAATCCTGAGGGATGTGTCTTGTCATAAAAGCCCTGTGAAGTTCTGTGAGTCTCTAAGCTTCCTTTGTAGTCTACTGGGGCCATGATTCCTGGGTCTCTTAGTCCCTGTTTGCAAATCCTGAGGGATGTGTCTTGTTTCACTCTTTCAAATGTGGGGCTCCTTTTCCCCCAATGGCTCCATTTGGAGCTTCAGTCAAAAACTGAGACAAAAGGATAAATCCCCTTCCACATTATTTTACACAAACATTATCAGATTTAATCTTCACAACAGCCTTCCGAGGAAGATAATAAGATTCCCGCTTTACAGATGAGGAACTGCCGGGAGATTAAATATCTCATCCTAGATCACCTATTTGGTAATGCTGTTACAAGGATTAAAACCCAGGTCAGCCTGATTTCCGTCACACCAGGCAGAGGAGAAAGGGAAAATATCCCCAGATAGGCGGGGCCCTGGGCCTGCAGCATCTGAGCCTCTTCTGGCCAGTGCTCCCTGCCACCTGTGGGGTAAGGAGCACATGGGGGACAGCGGGAGATGGGGCCACAGAGGTAAGGTCAGGCCAGATGACGGCAGCCTTGAACGTGGGATGTGCACGTAAAAAGTGGCGAGGAAGTGTGGACTCCGCCAGAGATCACTGAGAGTCATTAAAGTTTTGAGCAGGTAAGCGACTGTCATGTCTCTGCTTCTGAGATTGTCTGGGGGGTGGGGGCAGCAGGGTTGCAGGTAGAAGCATATTGCAGGGCTGAGTAGAGGTGGGGAGAGTGCAGGTAAGCAGTGTTGTGGGATGCAGGAGGGGGCTGGTGCAGGAGAACACTCAGCGGCCTGCTGTGCCCACTAGTCCTCCACAGAGAGACAGAGAATTGAGGGGGGACAGGAAACGAGTGTGGGTGCCAACAGTGTGGATGCTACCCAGGGTGCCCTGAATAGGAGCAGAGCCAGTGCGACCCCAGCAAGTGCAGCACGGCTGGCACAGGATGACGGAAAGGCGCTAAGCTCTGCAAAGGCAAGTATCGTGCTTAGCGAAACACATTCCTGCAGCATGCGACCGCGACAGCCCCAGACATGTGTTTTTAATGGATTCCCAGGCTGCTAACAGTTAACATTGTTAATGACCTGTGGAGTGTTCAGATCCCCAGATAAGGGCTACCTGCAAATCTTGGTTATTACTTTTAAGTATGCAAAATGAGCCTGAGCTGGTTCTTTTCTTTTCTTTTCAGTGTAGATTCTGGAGTTTTAAGGGTGTGTGTGCATTGGGTCATGTCTTTATCATCTTCTCTCGGCATGGAGCAGACCACTTTCTCTGCCTGAGTCAGCTCACCTTGCTAAGGCCTGGAAACTTCATGTCAAGCATGAAGCTTTTCACTCTAAATCAGTTTTTATGTCTAAATTAGTTCCACAAAACAGCATCCATTAATCCATACCCTGTTCGATCATGATCCTTTTAGGTTGGGGAAGGGTGACCTGCAAGTGCCTGACTTGGGCTTCCAGATGAACCATTCCTGATCCCTCAAGGCCCTGAGTCATCCATCCCCTTCTTGCCCTTCCAGCCTCACCTCTTACCAATCTAGGGCTCCCTATTTCTCAACCTTTCTGAACTTGCAGTTCACCCAACACACTTCCTCGTACACCAGAGCGGCAGCACATTTTATTCTTTCTGCTTGAAGTGCCCTGCAAGTGCAGCATGGTGCACACCCTTCCCTTCTCCACCCTCGACTTGCCTTTAATGCTTGGTGTAGGTGACACCTCTTTCAAGCAGCTCTCCCTCACCCGCTGCTCTGAGTTTTCTTCTGTGTTCACATGGCCTTGTCATGACACTTTCACACTGTTGTTTTAAAGTGTTTTCCCCCTGACTATAAATGTCACTCACACTTACTGTAGGAAATTTGGAAAATGCAAAAACACTTAAGGGAGAAAAAGTTACATATAAACTGACACTGATAAACACCGTTAACATTTTGATGAATTTCTTCCCAGTATTCTTTTCATGCATACATTTGTACATTTTTACGTACTCAGAAGAGGAACAAACAAATAAAGGCTGCAAAAAAGACAAGGAGAATATTGACTAAAAAATTTTTAGTACATTTAGTGTTTCTAGGTGACTGGTAACTTTAAAAAATAGAGTTTAAAAATCAAATTCCAAAGGATTTTTTAGCACCAGTTTAACAAAAATATGTACTGGAAAATGAGCGTTTAGAGAAATCCATTTAAACAGTGTGTATGTCCTAAAACTTCTTTGAAAATGCATTTTTACCCCCATAATCCTCTGTTTTATGATTCTCATTGTGTTGCAGTGTTTGCTTACTTCTTGGTACTTGCTACCAGACTGCAAGCTTATTTCAGGCAGGGCTTGTGATTTTTTTATCATTTTATATGTAATACCTCACTCAGTCTGACTGAGTCGTAAGCAGGTAATCAACTGAATGAATGAAAGATTACTTCACTCTTCCTGAATTCTTTACTCAGTCAACCAACCTCTGACTACTTGCTATGTTCTGCTGAGGGGCCCAAGACTAGGCTAGAGCCCAGGGGCCTGGTGGATGCCGGCTGCCCCACCTACACAGGGATGAAGGGCCAGCTCTCCAGATATGGGACTGCTGCTGTCAGAAAGCCCTGAGAGATTGCCTCACCTAAAGGGAGGTGCTTTGTCTGAGGTCCCTTTCCTGGGGTGGCCTGCATCCAACTGGGGACAACTCTCAAAAGTCCTGTTTCACACTCTCCTTAGCATCTGCTAAGGACACCACTGAGACCACATTGCAGCTGAACTTCTCCCTTGCCCAATCCTGCTTCCTTCCCCTCCTTTCCTCAGGTGTTGTCCCAAGAGCACCACCCAATAAAGCTTCTGCAAGTTCACCTTTGCCTCAGAGTCTGCTTCCTGGGGAACCCAACCTGCAACAGCAGGGATCTAGACAGTGCACAGACACCCTAACCTGAGGTGATCAGAATCCAGCTGACTCATGCACTTCCAGATTGTAGACAGTACACTCCTTGACAGTGACAGTGTCTTATACCCCTCAGAGCACTGGGCCTTGCTACAGTCCCTAGAGCATAGAATGCTCCCAAGCATCTCCCTTGATGATGGGATAATAAAGAATGGGGAAGGACCATGAGAACAGTCTTGAGGAAGCACCAGCTGGGTGCTGATGCTCTTGGGATGAAAAGCAAGAATGGCAACCAGGTAGTCCCTGAGTTTCAAGCCTGAGAGACAGAGAAGGAAATGCTGCTGGGGGAAGAAGTTAATTGTGTGGAAAACTGGTTTGATATTTAGGTTGGTGTAAAAGCATTACATTTGAAGTGTCAGAATCTTCAAGGGGAAATGTCCTATCGGCAGTAATGGGGGTAGAACCAGGTCCTGTGTACAGATCAGTCTGGAAATATACATTGAGGCACTATGAATTCATACAGAGGTAATAATAGAAGTGGCAAGAATAAAGAAAGTCTCAGAGATTTGGGTTTTTTTTTTTTTTTCCTTTCAAGTTTAGACAGAGACGAGTAGAAGATCCACCAAATGACAGCTGGACTTGAAATGCAATGTTGGCTCTTTCCTGGGTCTCCAGCCTGCTGGCCTGTGCTGAAATCAGGACCTGACAGCCTTCATGAGCCAATTCCTTAAAGTCTCTCTCATAGATAGGTAAATGGAAAGATAGATACAGATATGTAGATAGCTTATGTATATATTTAATTTATGTAGATAATTATTTATATCTCTGTAAATAATTTCCAGCATACAGACATACATATCTTTTTGGTTCTCTCTCTTTATATATGTGTGTGTATACACACATGAGTATATACACACACACACAAATGCACACATGCATGCACATATCCTATTGGTTCTGTTTCTCTGGAGAATCCTAATACAGATTTTGATTGAAATCTTACTAATACAGATACTTGATTAAAGAAAAAAAGAAGCATTGGAAGGAAAGAGGAGATTTGAAATGTGTTACAAAGAGACTCACTAGAGTGCAGTGTCTCCAGAGGCAAAAAGAAGGAAGTTTCAACAGCGATTTTCTTACATTAATTTGGCCCAAGCTGCACATGGAATTATCTGTCCCATGATGCAGGTGTTGTAGAGGACACAGAAACAATGCAAGAAGCCAGGCAGAACTTCAGGGAACAGTAACCAGCATACTCAGAGAGCGGGAAAAATAAAATACCAGAAAGAAGAAATATCCAGCAAAAAAAGACAGAGCTCGCAGAAATTAAGCACGTGATAGAAATTTAAAATATAATAGATGAATTAGAAGGTAGTTGGCCAACTTTCACAAAAAAATGGAATAAATAGGCAAAGAAATGGAGAAGAGAGAGTCAGAGATTCAATTCAGGAAGTATAATTTCTGAAAGATAGTACAAATAAAATGGGCCAGGAATCATCAAATAAATCATAAAAAGAATTTCCCTGAAGGATGTCAGTTTTCAGATGGAATGGACTGAAAGGCTCAGCATAATGAATGAAAATGAGCCATTACAAAGCATATCATCATGATATTTCAGAGTTCTGGGGATGAGGAAAAGATACTAAAAACTCTGAGAAAACACAAGTCACATGCAGAACCAGTATGGTATAAGATTTCTCAATAGCAATACCAGAAATTGAAGACAATGGAATAATGTCTTTAAAATCCCAAGGGAAGATAATTTCCAAACTAGAGTCTTATACCCAGCTAAACTTTCAATCAAGTATGAAGGAGAAATAAAGATGAGGTCTCAAAATATACCTACCATGTATCACTTGTTAAGAAGTTACTAGAGGATATGCTCCACCAAAACAAGGTTGCTAATCATTGAAGAGGAAGACATGAGTTTACCAACAACAACAGTAAACAAAAACCAGAGGATTTTACACAGAAGACAGGGAAAAGACCAAGGATGTGGGGCAGAGGAGTACAAGAGAGCTGAGTTATGATCTTTCACAGCAGGAAGTTAGTGGGTAATGTCTATAACTGAGAAGTAAAGAAAGAGCAGAGCAGTATAATATTGTAATTTAGAAATATGGAGGTAAATAACAGGAGAAACAGCTAAAGAGATAAAAGGAATTTTCTTTGGGAAGCAGGAATCAGGAGAGGACCAAGTGGGAAAAGGATTGCTGTTTTTCTTTACAAGTCTTGTAGCATTATTTGACTTTTAAACTAAGCACATTTATTACCTTTATACAAATTAAGTTTAAAAAGGCAACAGTCTATTAATATGCCAGAAATAATTTGTAAATTGTGGGTAAAAATAGCCCCTTTACACACACTATTAGAAGTAGTCTTTCAGGAGAGAAAGCATGCCCCTGTTGATTTGTCTTTCTTCCTCTGCAAATGGTTTTTAAGCAAATTCTTGGGAGCCCATCAATCTGCCAATTAGATGAAAATGCAAGAGTAACAGCAGGAATCATGTCTGTAAGGAAACAGTTACCATCCCATAAAATTATTGCCTTTACCAAATTAGAATAAACCTGTCAAGACAATGTTTAACTATCTTTATGTAAAAATCAAAACGGTCTGACTTCAACTGTCAAACAGACTCTTCCAACTCATCTGTAACAAAGTGTTCCCTTAGTAAGTCAGATCCTTCAAGCTGCATTCACAGTTTGGTGAATTGTAGCTGCTGGCCCAGGAGTCCAGAAAGCCAGCCTTTTCGACGGCTGCCTCTGGCGCTCTGTAGAATGGCTGGCTCGTTTGGTTGGACTGGCAGTTACAGCAGGCTGGGTGAATATTGCTCCTCCAGGAAAACTATGAAGTAAAATGTCATTGCACCTACCTCGCTGATAAATAACATAAAATAAAAAATCTAGCTTCTCCACTTGGATAAGAGGCAATTTTCTGTAGCTTCTCAGATTTGCTAGAACTTTACAAATATGTATCCCCCAAACCACCAGATGAGACAAATCGGTACAGTACTAGTTATTTTTATGTGTTGCCTCATCCTTTGTACAAAGTATCTCAGATCACTTTAAAGTGAGAGGGCAGAATGGAAAGCATGATTTATAGAGCCTGAGGGACCAAGGCTAATGCTGCGGAAGCCGGGAATGGCCCACTAAGGATTCTGGGAAAGGAAGACAGGCTAAGAGGCAGATGCAAACCATACTTGCAGCCCCTTGCAGGGACAGGGGAGAGAACTGTAGCAGGTGTCACACTTCACTTTTGCAGTTGAGTTGCTCATTACGAAGGGTTGATCAAACTACAAGACAGATGAACACAAGCAAAAGTTGAAATGCTTCTAAATCTCTCTGCTTGGTTATTTCTTTTTTTAAACAGCTTTATTGAGATATAATTCACATACCATATAATTCACCCGAAGGGTTGATCAAACTACAAGACAGATGAACACAAGCAAACGTTGAAATGCTTCTAAATCTCTCTGTTTGGTTATTTCTTTTTTTAAACAGCTTTATTGAGATATAATTCACATACCATATAATTCACCCACTTAAAGCATAAAATTTAATGGTTTTTAGTATATTTACAGAGTTGTGCAATCATCACCACAATCAATTTTAAAACCTATTTATCACTCCCCTAAAACCCCATATCCCTTAGTAGTCACTCTTTCTCCCCCAACCCCCCACACACACCCACACACACACGCGCACACACACACACACACACACACACACATACACACTCTCCCAGGTAACCACTATTCTACCTTCTGTCTCATTGGATTTACATTTTCTGGACATTTCACGTAAATGGACTCATACAATATGCAGTCTTCTGTGACTGGCTTCTCTCACATAGCATAACGTCGTCAAGGTTCATCATGTTGTAGCATTATCAGCACTTCACTCTTTTTTATGGCAGAATAATGTTTCATTGTATGTGTATACCACGTTTTGTTTATCCATTTATCAATCAATGGACATTTGGGTCATTTCCACTTTTTGGCTATTATCAATAGTATTGCTATGAACATTTGTGTACAAGTTTTTGTGCAGACATGCGTTTTCAGTTCTCTTGAATATATACCTAGGAGAGGAATGCTTGGGTCATGTGATAAATCTACGCTTAACAGTTCTGCCAAACCATTTTCTAAAGTAGCTGCACCATTTTACATTCTCATCAGCAGGGTATGAGGGTTCTGAGTTTTCCACATGCGTTTTCAGTTCTCTTGAATATATACCTAGGAGAGGAATGCTTGGGTCATGTGATAAATCTATGCTTAACAGTTCTGCCAAACCATTTTCCAAAGTAGCTGCACCATTTTACATTCTCATCAGCAGGGTATGAGGGTTCTGAGTTTTCCACATACTCATCGACATTTGCCACTATGTCCTTGTTGTCATAGCCATCCTAACAAGTGTAAAGTGGTTAGGATGGCTATAACTGTCCCAATAATTTCTCATCTTTAATTTTGTTCCTATGCTTTCATGATATGTGGACTTTAATGACCAACCACTATTTTATTGAATCCCAAAACGGAAAGAAAAGGATCAACAAAAAACTCTTGAACTTTGGTGCACCTTTTAAAGTTGTCCAAAGACCCCAATACTTGGAATAAAAATTATTTGAAGGAGAAAGCACAGATATTAAATACACCACACATTATTACTATTAAATGGCACCTACTGAGGACATATGAGTATATGCTACCAAATGTCTATTCCAAGTGTAACTGCCAAGCATTTGTAGAGTTCTGGTATTAATAATGATGGCGATAATACTGTTCATGCACAACTTTACAGATTTTAAAGGTTTTTGAGATTCTAATGCTGAGTTGCTCTTCTTGGGGGTCAAGAATGACAGCAGCCACAGCATTCAGCTTATAGCCTTGTTATGCTGTAGGAGGCTCGGAGGGCTTGGCAGGCTGAAGGGTGGCCCTCCCAGAAACTTGCCCCAGACTGCCCTGACCTGGTCACAGAATCCGGCCCTCAGCTTATGAGTTTTCAAAAAGGTGCTAGAACTCAGGGGGCCCCCATCCTTGTTAAACACTCCAGAGACAGAGCAGTAACCCAGGCTGCTAAGAAAATCAGGGAAGTCTGACATTCTATCCCCAGAGGGAAAGTCTCTTGGGAAACCCAAAGAGTTAAAGAATAGTGGGTTGGATGGTTCAAAGAACCAGGTGACCAAGTGAAGAGACCCTGATGGCCACATGTCCACTTGAAGTCTGTGACCTCCAAACAGACCTGAGGGCAGGTATTGGCAGTTGGGAACCCTTTCTCCCTACATAAAGGTGCTGAAATTCTCTCACAAACTCTTCTTCACACCCTTCCAAAATACTGACTCGATTACCATAGCCTCCACCACTACTTCACACAATGACCGGCTCAGAGCCCAACACCCAGAAGATACTCAACAAATCAATGGATGAGTGATTGAATTAAGTTTCAAAATTATCTTCATTTGCTGCCCATTTAAATAAGATTCTGGAGCTGTCCTCATTGTAGGAGTCAGTCGCACAACGTTTCTTGGGATGAGTTATCTCCTGGGAAGATTTCCAAAGAGTCATTCATTAGTTCACTATTCATTCATTCACTCACACACTCATCTAACATTTCCTGAGGGCCTACTATGTACAAGGTCCAACAGCAGAAGTGATGGGGGCTTTTTAAAAAATCACATATATAAATATACAAAGAAAAAAGACATATTAAAATAAAGAACAAAATACATACCAAAATGCTAACAGAGGTGGGATCATTTATCATTTTTATTTCCTTCTTCTTGCTTATTTGCATTTTCTAAAGTGTTCATGTCTTGTGTCATTTGAAGTGGGTTTTTTCTTTTTTTTTTTTTTTTGGCCTTGTTCAGTGCAATTTATTGAGTCCATCATCAGAGGCAAGAAAAGACTTGTCATTTATCACAAAGTAGGTGGCTGAGCTCTACCACGGAGGGAATGCAGGCTTAGAGCAGGGGGTTGGGAGTCCTGCAGAGAACAGGAAGCCCAGACAGCCCTTCACCTGAAACGTCTATAAAACCTTTCATGATGAATCTTACCCTCAGGGAGCATGGAAAAGAGTGGGAAGGAAAAGTGACAAGACAAACCAAAAAATGACAACTCTGATGCAAATGCAGACCACGATAATTTCCCTAAGAGGCTTAAATGTAGTCAGGGTTGAGGGAGATTGACATGACCCCAGCAGATCAGGGACTGTGTCACAGAGGTGCCATCCTTGAAGGACAGAAGGATTTCTCAGAGATGGGAGGTATTAAGGTGGGAAAGCAGTAGTAAGTCTGCACATTTTCTGTTTTCTCTCCATTACAGTCCATCTCAGTGATCTTAAATTCTGGGAGTACATCTTGTTCGAAATTTAAAGGGCTCTTCAATCCCCTTACCCCAACAAGACAAGGGATCAGGGCTTGCCAGGAGGTGGGAGTGCTGGGGGCATGGTGGTAGAGGGAACATCTCTGACAAGGCACACTTGGGAAGCAGCACAGCACAGGTGCACATTGCAGGGGGGCGATCAAATCATGGTGCCATGGCAGGAGAGGCAGCTGGGAACAGAGACATGAGCCAAGGGCTTGGTACCCTGACCACAGAGGACTAGGGACCAAGAGGGAAGGCACTTGGGCACACCTGGAACGGCCTTGTGAGCTGCCACTGGTTTTCCCCAGCCACCATCATTTACATGTTCCTAGCAATACCAAACCATTTGTGAGTTTCTCATATGTGCCACCAATTTTTATATGTGTGCTTTCTCTATAAGTTGTTTTCTCCAACTTACACAGCACACCGACAAAGGTGTGGCACTGTCCATTCAAGACAGTGTCACTTGCTTATTAAAAGTCTTTGCCCTTTCACCACTGCTT
>NW_007727228.1:159049-160524 GCF_000696425.1 Galeopterus variegatus
ACTGTCCATTCAAGACAGTGTCACTTGCTTATTAAAAGTCTTTGCCCTTTCACCACTGCTTACAAGAAGGTGACCAAAATGCAGCATTCAATGCTGTTCTCAATCTAGCCTCAACCAGCCTCACCCAGCTCCTCCACTGCCTTCCCCTGGCATTGGCCATTCTCCCCATATAAAGCCTTCTGCAAAGCCTTCCCGGGCTCTCCTGGACAGAATTGATTACCCTGTGCCTGTGTTCCCTCTCCCCTTGTTTTATACCATTATTGCCCTCTTCGTTATTCAGCACATTATATATAAAGTTGCACACATTTTGGTTCCTCAGATTGTGAGGTCATTGAAGGCAGGATCTCTGTCCCGCTCATCTTGTATCAGCAGCACCAAAGTGGGTGATCCAAGTGGAAAAGTCCAAAAGGTAATGTATGAATGAGTGAATTAACTAACTTCAAAGAAACATCTGAACAAATTTGGTGTTTAGGAAAATATTTGTTTAGAAAAATATTGTCTTGGATAAATGTCATGGCTAAGAGTTAATCTCAACATCAGATCAGAATAATTAGCAAATTTTGCTTATGTTTACACCTTTGTTCTCAAGGGAAACTGTCTAAATATGCCATCCTGCTTTGATTAGAGCTCTTTTTTGATTAGATTTTACAAAAGATATGTAAGTATTGTCTAGCCAAAATGCAATAATGACAAAATAGAAATAAAAAGTGAAATGCCTTCATTTACTGATGGTCATCATTAGCAGTGAGCTAGATGTGCAGAGAAACAGTTCCTGACCCTAGTACTCTCCATAGTAAGATACATTAAAAAGTTGGAGAGGCCAGGCCTTTGAGGTGATTTCTTAAGAAAAGCAATGCAGTAGTACATTTGTGAAACAACTGGGCGACGTCAGAGATGCATTACACGGTGCACTGTGCCCTTAGAAGGAAATTGATCTTTATAGGGGAAAATGCCTGGACTGAATTAAAGATGGCTGCAAATTCTTACCTCATGGAGAGGTGGTCTAAATCCTTTTCGCCTTGAATCTCGTCTGGCTCTGTGACTTGTTTCATCCAATAAAATGTAGCAGAAGTAACACTGGGTCTCTTCTGAGGCTGAGCCTTGAGAAATCTGCAGTTTCTGTATTCATGTGCTGGAAGTCCTCCCTCTTGGACTCCAGACACCGAGCCTCCAAGGACCTGGGGCCTAAAGGAGGTCCAACTCACTGCTCAGGACCTGAGGGCCCCAGTGCCCCTCCCCCAGGTACCTCTCCTGTTAAACATGCATGAGAAGCCTCATGGAGGAGAACTAAGGTGCTGGGGTCAACAGCCCCAGTGGAGTTTCCCACCAGTGGCCACACCGACTGCTAGCCGTGTCAATGAGCCAGCTTGGAAGTTCCAGCCCGGTGAAGACCCTGATGACTGCAGCCCAACCCACTGCACATGGAGAGAAGAACCATCTGGTCAAGCCCAGCCAAGCCACAGAATTGTGAGATA
>NW_007727228.1:162089-163529 GCF_000696425.1 Galeopterus variegatus
GTTATGATAGCACTATCACCCTGCTTCAATTTCTGGTTACCTGAGCTCACTGGGGTCAGGAGGAGTAAGGCTTATTCAGTTTGGTGTGCCCTCTGATGAGTCAGACACAGTTACAGCCATGTAGAAAAAGCTACATAGGGGGTACTCAGCATTCAAATGGACAGATGGATGGATAAATGGACAGGTGTTTGAATGGACTGATGAATGAAAAGAAGACTAAATGGACGGGTGTGTGGATTCCCCCTAAACTGCGATTTATGGAACACCTTGAGAGCTGGAAAAATAGGAAAGGAAGAGTTAAGTGATGGCTTGAGTATTTCTGTACAGGAAGGATCTAAGCATAGCAATGCTGTTGGAAGGAGAGGTTGGAGAACCTGCCTTGAAGCACATACTTCCTTAATTTAGATTTCATATTTATTTGGGGGTGGATTTGGGAGCGTTGTTTGAGACTATGAAAAGGCTAAAGCTACCTAGTTTTTCCACAAGATGTTATGGTACAGCCAGTGGAAAAGTTACTTGTGCAATAAGTTTGATTGGTTCTTAAAAGCTTACCAATTGGGGGCTTTTGTCCCAAAGAAGACAACTGATACTGAGAACAAAATGACTTGATCAGGGTTTGAAACTCCACCACTGGGCAATAGCAGGAAAGCATAGATTCAGACAGCACTGGGCATAGAGACCTCTGTAGATGNGAAACAACCCCGGATTTGTATCTACTGGAAAGTGAGACCAATTCAAAATTCTACTCATCTCCAGGAATAGCAAAGCAGGACAGAAATAAGGCTTTCTCCCTCCTGGGCAATTCCCGGAGAAACAGCTTAGTTGGCTGTAGAAGAATTAATAAGAACAATGCAGTAAGGTAAGTGAGACACACTGTGCTGAGTCAGCAGCATCCCAGGTAAAGTATGCAAAAACTTACCATGCCATTAAGGTAAGCAATCCAATTACTACACTATATACAAAGTGAAAAAATAAACTTGCAGTTTGATGGGCAGGGTAAAATCAGTGCCTGTAAAGAGCATGGTGGAATCAATAAAGTTTACGAAAATAGAATTAGTTGTGCATGAATGTGGGTAACTAATGCACATGTTCTATACTTCAGAAATGAGGAGAGGGCCCTCTGTGGTCTGAGGACAGATTCAGAATAAAGGACTAACAAATCCCCATCTACTGCCTGATTTATTTTAATTACATCCAGGACTTTTGGGTTTATTCTAATTTGTTAAGCTTTACTTTTGCCCGTGCATCTGTCACCTGCCCTTCTGCCTCCAACCCAGTGGACTCCTACTTGTCAAGGTCCAGTTGAAGCCTTCTTTTATTTCTCCTACCAATAATTAATTGTGTCCCTCACTGTGTTCCAATGTCATTTTTTACAAATTGTTATGATAGCACTATCACCCTGCTTCAATTTCTGGTTACCTGAGCTCACTGGGGTCAGGA
>NW_007727228.1:164703-166398 GCF_000696425.1 Galeopterus variegatus
CTGGGCAATAGCAGGAAAGCATAGATTCAGACAGCACTGGGCATAGAGACCTCTGTAGATGGGGTGTTTGCCCTCCAGAACAGTGTTCCTCAACCATGCCTGCACTCCATTCCTTGGAGATGTTGATTTGATTGATTTGAGGGCAGGCAGATCCTTCAGTAATTTCTAAAATTTTCCCAGGTGTTTCTAATGGGCAGTCAGAATTAGGAACCATTCATTGCTCCGAAAGCTTAAATTCTGATACAGACACGATGACAAAGACCACAGCGTGTACAGGACACTTTGGCAACAGAATAAAAACACTGTCTGCGTATGAAGAGAGCCACATTGTCTATACATTAATTCAGCTGACATTTATTGAGTGCCTGTGATGTGCCAGGCCCTGTGCCAGGGGCTGGGATACAGTGATGTGCAGCCCTTGTGGAATTTATATAAGTCTAGTTAGGGTATTAGACATTAAATAATAAACACATGTATAATTACAAATCATAATAAGTGCTATAGAGGAAAGGAAAAGACACTATGATACAGAAAAATCCAGTTTAGAAGGGGTGGGGACAGGAAAGGAAAGCAGGAAGCAAGTACCATTTAGGTTGAGAGCTAAGAATAAAGTCCAATGGTGCATGTATTTGAGAAGTTGGAGGTTATTATTAGGTTGAACTACATGCAACTGCTGACATTTAACTATTTATGACTCACAAAATGATAATTTTGTGTGGTTCAAGCTAATATAAGCATGTATGAGTATTCCGGGCAGGAACAGGGACAGAAGGCATAGGGTGTCCTACTTTCATCAGAGCAGGGACAGAGGGCTGCAAGACCAGAAGCAAAGGGAAAAAAACTTGCAACACCACGTTATAAAAGTAGCACGGGGGTATTAGCAGTGTATTTAATGTTTATAGTACCCTTTTGTTTTTAAATACCCATGCTGTTCTCAGATCATTGAATGGATGATTAGAGAAAAATCTGAACTTCTATTATCTCCCCTCCTTCTAAAATGGAGGTGGACAGGGGATATTGTTTAAGTCTGGGTCTCAGGGGTTATGAATTCCTGAATGAATCAGCTAGAACCATCACCATGTCACTGCACAGTGTTGGGTATAAAGTATGCTCATGCTCCATTAGTGTGACTGTATAACAAGCCACACCAAACTTAGTGGTGTAAAAAAACCACCATTTATTATGCTCATGGATTTCAGGGCTCAAATATTGGAAAGGGCCTGGTGGGGATGGCTCTTCTCTGTTCTACAACATCTGAGGCCTCAGCTGGGAAGATTTGGACTGTGAGGGGCTGAAATCATTGGAACAGGAGGATCAACTTCCCAGATGGGTGCTTCACTCACTGTCTGGTGCCTTGAGCTGGGATATGTGGAAGGTCGGCTCACCTGAGACTGTGGTCCAGAGCACCTCACATGGCTTGTGCATCTCACAGTCTGGTGACTCCGTTCTGAGCGGAAGGGTCTCAAGAGGGGTTTTTGAGAGTCAGCATTCCAAAAAGACCAAGCGCAAGCTGAATGGCCTTTTCCAATGTAGTGTCAGAAGTCACATCTCATCCCTTCTGCTAGACTTTATTGGTAGAAGCAATCACAAGCTCACCCAAACCCAAGGGCGGTAGGGACAAAAGCCCCACCTCTCCATGGGAGGAGGGTCAAGGTCACGCTGTAGAAGAGCATGCGAGGTGGGAGATATTACTGC
>NW_007727228.1:166641-168103 GCF_000696425.1 Galeopterus variegatus
GGCTCACCTGAGACTGTGGTCCAGAGCACCTCACATGGCTTGTGCATCTCACAGTCTGGTGACTCCGTTCTGAGCGGAAGGGTCTCAAGAGGGGTTTTTGAGAGTCAGCATTCCAAAAAGACCAAGCGCAAGCTGAATGGCCTTTTCCAATGTAGTGTCAGAAGTCACATCTCATCCCTTCTGCTAGACTTTATTGGTAGAAGCAATCACAAGCTCACCCAAACCCAAGGGCGGTAGGGACAAAAGCCCCACCTCTCCATGGGAGGAGGGTCAAGGTCACGCTGTAGAAGAGCATGCGAGGTGGGAGATATTACTGCATCCATATTTGAAAATATAATCTGCCATGAAGTGATTAGAGAGAAAGTAAGACCCAGAGGAACTTCGATGAGGGAGCGAGGAAAGAGCGTCACGCAGGGTTGTGCGTTGTCTGTACAAAGCGAAGGGGAAGGAGCACCTGACACAGGAAGGAAGTGATCCACCAAAAGGAGTTTTCCAAAATGACCCTTCTCTTGGCATAATGTGCAGAAGCTGTTGGCTCTTCCTGAGAGGATGGGACACACACTCAGTTTAGAGAGACAGAGGACTTCTGTTGGCAGAGGTAAAATTTTGCAGAGCACAGTAGCGGGAAACAGAGCTTTCAAAGCAAATGAAGGCTCAGTTTGGAAAGATTGTTCTTTGAGCAAATTGCATAAGCAATATCAGAAGCTAATGGCTGAAACAAGAAGCAGATGGAAGACTCTGACATCAGAGACTGCAGACCAGAAGGAGGGAAACAGCAGAATAAAAACCCTGATCTTTCCCAACTCGTACCATTTGATGTCCAGCCAGTGCCTCACATTGGCCAAACCAAACCAGAGCCAGAAGGCAGGAAGGCCTGGTGATCAGTCCTTTGAGGCCACCCTCCAGAGGCACAAAGAAGGGCAGAAAAGGGAGAGGTGAATCTGGAGCCTAAATGAAAGAACCCAGAACCTAGAGATACCTGAGCCAGGTATGCCAACCTATTATATTCAAGATTCTGTGGTCCAGAATGGGCAACACTGAGGTAAGCATTGCCCCTGTTTTGTGTTATTGAGTCTTATTTCTGTCTGTGTATGCTAATGCTACAGTAGCATTCTGAAAAATATCTTAATGTGAATACATCTAGAAATTAGTACGTCTGTGTCTTGTGTTAATTTTGGTAAGGCAGGGCAGCATGATCACTGAGACCGAGGCTCTGGAATCACACGGTCTAGGTTCATATCCTGGCTCGGCCACATACCTATTAGTTGTATGGCCTTGGGTGACTTAATTAAGTTCTCTGCGCTTTTAGCTCCTGCATTCAGAAATTAGGGATGATGGGACCGGGCCGGTGGCGCACTGGATAGTGCGCCGCTTGGGAAGCGCGGCGGCGCTCCCGCCTGAGGGTTCGGATCCCACATACAGACCGGTTCCCGCTCACTGGCTGAACGAGGCGCGGGAGCAA
>NW_007727228.1:169040-198666 GCF_000696425.1 Galeopterus variegatus
CCGGTCCCCGGGTCGGGGCGGGGGGAAACATGGGGGTTGGGATTTTTTTCCGGGCCCGGAAAAAAAAAAAAAAAAAAAAAAAAAAAAAAAAAAAAAGAAATTAGGGATGATGATTCTACCTCATGGGGAGTTCTAAGGACAAAATGAGATCATGATTGTAAAGCGCATTGCCTGGTGTGTAATAAACGTTTGGTAGATTCTGTTACTGTTTTTGTGCTATAGAAGGTTTCAGAGGGTAGTTTGTATGTGGAAAGCTCTATACTTTTTCAGTACAGTGTAAAGTTGCTTAAAACATTATTTTTTCATGCTATTTTAATAACATGCCCCTTAGTTGTACTTTAGCCTTTACCCCCCGATATTCTTCAAATGGACAAAAAACATTACCAGTCAAAATTTAAAATGCATATATGCCCTTTGACCCAGCAGTTCTAATACTAGAATTTTTAAAAAATAGACATTATTTTTAAGAGAAGTTTTAGATTCACAGCATAATTGAACAGAAGGTACAGGGGGTTCCCATTTGCCCCCTCCCCCCATACACGCACAGCTTCCCCCACTATCAACATCCCCCACCAGAGTGGTGCATTTGTTACAACCGATGAACCTACGCTGACACATCACTATCACCCAAAGTCCATAGTTTACATTGGAATCACTCTTGGTGTTGTACATTTTATGAATTTTGACAAACATGATGACATGTATCTACCGTTCATATACATGTACCATACAGAATGTATATAACATCCATCCATACATGTCATACATATGTATGTATCATGCAGAATCATTTCACTGCCCTAAAAATCCTCTGTGCTCTGCCCATTCATCCTTCCCTGCCCTCCCCACCCCTCATCCCTGGCAACCACTGATCTTTTCACTGTCTACATAGTTTTGTCTTTTCCAGAATGCCATGTACTTAGAATCACATAGTATGTACCCTTGTCAGATTGGCTTCTTTCACTTAGTAATATGCATCTGAATTTCCTCCATGTTTTTTCATGGCTTGGTAGCTCATTTCTTTTTAGCACTGAATAATATTCCATCGAATGTGCCACAGTTTATCTATTCATTCACCTACCGATGGACATCTTGGTGGCTTCCAGGATTTGGCAATTATGAATAGAGCTGATATAAACATTCATGTGCAGGTTTGTGTGTGGACCATAAGTTTTGAACTCCTTTGGATAAATACCAAAGAGCACAATTGCTCCTTGTATATATTGTAAGAGTATGTTTAATTTTGTAAGAAGCTGTACCATTTTGTATGCAGCAATGAATATTCTAATATGAATATTCTAATAGGAGGGGGTCTTCAAAAAGTTCATGGAAATATTTGTGTTATCTTTTAATTCGATTTTTCCACGAATTTTTTGAAGTACGCTCATAGGTGTGTCGTGGTATCTCATTGTTTTAATTTGCATTTCCCTGATGACAGATGATACGGAGCACCTCTTCATATGCTCATTTTGCATCTGTGTATCTTCTTTAATGAAGTGTCTTTTAAAGTCTTTGGTCCATTTTTTAATTAGGTTGTTTCTTATTGTTGAGTGTTAAGAGTTCTTTGTATATTTTGGCTAACACTCCTTTTTCAGATATGTCTTCTGCAACAAGTCTTTGGTCCATTTTTTAATTAGGTTGTTTCTTATTGTTGAGTGTTAAGAGTTCTTTGTGTATTTTGGCTAACACTCCTTTTTCAGATATGTCTTCTGCAACTATTTCCTCCCAGTCTGTGCCTTGTTTTTTCATTCTATTGACAGTGTCTTTCACAGAGCAGAAATTTTAAATTTTAATAAAGTTCATTAGAATTCTTTCCTTCATGGATCATGCTTTTGGTGTTCTATCTAAAAGTCATTGCCATATCCACGGTCATATAGCTTTTCTCCTACATCATCTTGTAGGAATTTTATAGTTCTGCATTTTATAATACTAGCATTTTAACTCAGAGATTTGTGTTATGCCCAAAGAAGTATGCACAAGGATGTTCTCTGCAGTTTGTTAGGAGCAACACAATTGACCGTCAATAGGGGACTGGTTAAATTATGACACAAAGGATGAGACAGATCTATATATTCTCATGTGGAACAATATCCGAGATATACTGTTGAATGAAAAAAATTAATATACAAAACAATGTTTACAATGTGCCACCTCTTTTGTTTTGAAAATAAGTATGCAGAATACACACACACACATTCAGACAGACATCCATATATACATGTTATATGTAGACTATCTCTGAAAGTACACAAAAAATTGGTAAAAATGGTCACTCCTTGTGCAGGGGAAACAAAGGCCTGGGGGTGGGATGGAGGGCACCTACTCTTCATTGTATACTGTTCTGTGCATTTTTAGTTTTACTATGTGCATGTATTATTTGGTAAAATTAAGTAAAAATTCAAATACAAAAAATGCATAGAAAAGGACACATGTTGTATACAATTGAGGGACATTTGGGGGCAAAAGGAATAATGCAAACATATTACTTAAAACTTAATATTTAGGTATCACATTTTCCATGATTGTATAGTAAGATTTCTGGGGATGTGGAGGCCCACTGCTCACTGCTGTCCCGTGATGGCACCTTTTCCTCACTCTCCCTCTGGAGTAGGAGAAGCGGTCACAGGTGATCAGCCACAGTGACAAGCACCTTCTCCTGGCAGACTGCGGCTGTGTGTACAGGTAAGCTGGGGGTTAACTAGACCTGCTCCTGGAGATGGGGGTCTGCCCTGCCAGTCATCACCCTCTGTCTTCTGTGGCTCAGGACAGCCCACTCCTCCAGATCTCCAGCAGGTCCTGCAAAAGGACTGTCCTTGAGCACACCCCAGCTCTGCTCAGGCTTCTCCCAGCAGGAAGACTGCCTGCTTTCATCAATCTCTAATGAGGTCCCTACCTGATTTAACAAGAAGCTGGTGCTGTCCCTGGTGTTCCTGGAGTCTTTACAAATCTTTGCTTTGAAATCCCTGGAGAGCAAGAAAGGTGCCCTAAATTTCTTTCTCCCTCCCCTTTAAAGGGGTTCCCTTCCAACATCCTCTCGCTCCCCTCCTTTCCTAAACAAAAGAAAAGGCATTCTTTGCAATCCCTCTAATTAACAGTTTGTTTTTATTTTTCAATATTCGGTGGTCGATTTAGTTTAAGGTCCTTGGGGGATTTAAACAACATGGATTAAATAAGAGCAGCTGGAGGGTGGAGAATGTTTCAGCAGAGTTTCCTTTCTCTCTCTTTTTAATTGGTAGCAGCACAATCTGTAACAAGGTGAGTCTAATTCCCTTCTGCTGAGAGAGAAAGAAAGTTTTATTTTTGTTATCCTTCCAAGACTATCTAGCAAATTGGCAGGGTTTTTTCCTAATATAATAAAAAGCAGAAAAGTCCCAGTTTCCTCCCATTTCTGAGGAATCATCAAGTATGGGGGTCAAATAAGGACACAAAGGTGTCCCTTTCATCACGGCTTTGCCTTGTTCCAGACCCACCTTGGCTGCCGGTACCCATTCCATCCAGTCTAGAGCACATCAGCTGCCCCGATCCCGCCAGCCTGAAGCCAGTCTGGGTCAGCTCTCCTTAGCAGCACCTACAGCCTTCCGTCCAGCCGCTCGGGCCCACATCTGCTGGGGCCAGTCTGGCTGGCGTCTGCTGCACATAAACTGTCTCCTCCTCCTTGGGGCCGGTCACCTACCACCTTCAATTCCTTAGCAGCACCTACAGCCTTCCGTCCAGCCGCTCGGGCCCACATCTGCTGGGGCCAGTCCGGCTGGCGTCTGCTGCACATAAACTGTCTCCTCCTCCTTGGGGCCAGTCACCTACCACCTTCAAGGCCTTCAGCAAGACCACCTCTCCACAAAGTTTCCCCAGACTAAGCCAGACCCCTAAGACTGCTCCCCTTCTCTGGCTTCCCTTTGCCCTTCTGTGCATTAACATGACCCTACACTGCTGGGCTTAAATCTCTAGGTGTGACTGCAGCAGCATGGACAGCAAGCTTTGTGCTGTCATAGACACTGACCCTGTGCACACTGTCAAAGCTGTGACTCTATATCTATATTTTTTCTGTATATCCCCAATACTCTTATATCGGTCAATTAAAAAGCAACTAGATACAGCCTTAACGGAGGGCAATCTGGTGATATGAATCAAAAAACTTAATATTGTGTGGGCCCTTTGACCCAGCAATTACACTTCTAGGAATATATCCTCAGGAAAAAATCATGTATATATACGTGAATGTTCATTAGGAGTATTTATCACTTCTAAAAACTGGAAATAATCCAAATGTCCAACAATAGGAAAATGGCTAAATAAATTATAGAGGAGCTATTACAATGGGCTATTCTTCAGTCACTAAAATGTTATACAATACTATTTAATGACAGGGAAAGGTACTCAGGTTATATTGTTAAGTAACAAAAAACAAAAAGACTTACAATGGGCTATTCTTCAGTCACTAAAATGTTATACAATAATATTTAATGACAGGGAAAGGTACTCAGGTTATATTGTTAAGTAACAAAAAACAAAAAGACTTCAAATTCATGGCAAGTTTTAGTTTTAATCATCTATCTTCAGTTCAGAAGAGTTGAAAAAGGAAATAGGCAAGTCATAAAATTGGAAGGCAGAGAGCTCTTTTCATGGGCAAAGGTCCCTTTTCCACATACAAATGGAAATTTTTAAAAATACAGATAAGCAAAGGAAAGGAAAAATTGGCCAGATGCTCCCACCCTCACAGAACCACAATGAGCATTTTGGTGGATCCTTCTTATCTTTTTCCTATTTGTGTGTCCATGTGCGTGGGGGCATGGGTATGAGCGCATGTATCGCGTTCTGTGCACTTTTTCTATTCTTACAGTCATTACCCTAGAGATACAATACACATCTTTGGTTTATAAAAGCCTAATGTTATTTTGTACTTGTGATAATGCCTTATAGGATACCAGTTTACTAACTGACACCTCTTCCCGCCGACCCCCATCTTTTGACCTTACGTGATGTTGCCACACATTGTAATTTTATAGATATTATAAATTGCACAAAGTATTATCATAATCAATATGTATTTATATTTCCGACATACTTACACTTTCCATTGCTTTTCACTCCTTTCTACATCTCCAATTCCTGTCTTTAATCATTTTCCTTCTGTGTGAAGAACACCGTTTAGTACTCCTTTTACTATAGGTCTGCTGGCAGGTGACAAATTCATCCATTTGAGGCTGAAAATATTTTTATTTCACCTTCATTCTTGAAGGATACTTTCACTGAGAACAGAATTGTAGGTTGGCAGTGATTTTCTGTCAACTCTATGAAGATGTTTTGAACAGTTTTGCTCTGATGTGCCTTGGTCTGGTTTTTCTTTTATTAGTCCTGCTTAGAGTTTGCAGTGCCTCTTGAATCTGTGGCTCAATGCCTTTCGCCAATTTTTGAAAATTCTCAGCTATTGTCTCTCCAAATATTGCTTCTGCCCAATTTCCCTCATCTACTTTTGGGATTCCAATTACACATAATGTTAGATCTCCTCACAGAATCTCCATGTCTCTTATTTTATCTTTTGTCTTTTCCATCATTTGAAATATCATTCCACGTATTTTTTCACAACCTGTCTTGCAGTTCATTCATTTTTTTGTTCAGCCATATCTATTCTTCTCTTAAACCCACTCAATGAGTTTTTAATTTGTTACTGAATTTTTCAGTTCTACAGATTCAATTTGATTTTTCTCTGTCAAGAATCTCAATGTTATCTTTTATATTTTTGAACATATCAAGTATGGTTATTTTAAAGTCTGTGTTAATACCACCATTGTCTGGTTCTCTTGTGGATCTGTTGTTTCTCTTGATTTTTCTTTCTTTCTTTCTCTTTCTTTCTTTCTTTCTTTCTTTCTTTCTTTCTTTCTTTCTTTCTTTCTTTCTTTCTTTCTTTCTCTTTCTTTCTTTCTTGTGTGTGTATTGGGGATGGGGGTTGTTTTCCCTTGTGTACCTGGTCATTTTTGATTGAGTGCCTGAAAAATAGCAGAAAAAATTTGAAGGTTAGGATAATGTTTTGATTCCCTCAGAAAGAATTTATCTTTGCTTCTGAACAACAGCTAGAGACATTAGCAATCTGGGTTACATTTAATCCAAATTCAGGGATGAGAGGATTTGAAGCTGGGTTTCAGTCCCTTTGAAAGTTAGCTTACTTCTGGTTCATCTTTACTCATAGGGTATAGATATTTAAGGGTATCGCCCCCAATCAACCCTCACCTTGGGAAGCCATAGACTCCAATTTCTGTTCCCCCATGTCCTGAAAAGCTATCAAAGTCCTGTTTAGCTTCTCAACCTTTCAACCATCTCTTCTGGAACTGGCAGAGGTTGTCCTAAATGCTGCTGGGTTTCCATTGCTTGGCGTTTCTATCTTCTCCCAAATGTTAATCTGGTAATTCTTGTCTACCTTGTTAACTCTCTAGTGCCTTCAAGCATATTATTACTATTTTGTCCAGCTTTAAAAATTGTCCTCAACAGGTAGGTTGGTCCAAATTTCCTAGTCTGCCATTACTGAAAGCAGAAATCTGTCACCAATTATCAAATTCAGTTTTTAAAGGGCTCCTATGACTATTTTTTACCCATGTTATTGAACAACTTGCCGCTATCTGTTTCTTATTAAATTGGTTGCTCTTTGTTTCTTTGAATCTCAAAAGAGTTGCCAACCAAAATGGCAGAAAATTATTTCTGCCTAAGATGGCTTTAGTGATTAATAACTGTTCAAGTATTCTTTTTCCTACAGTTCATCTACTTATATCCCACTTTATTGATCAGAAACTGATCCATGATATTGCCTGGCAAATTGGGGCCTAAAAAGAGAACAACTCCCGATGTCTCTCTGCATGCAGACCATCCTGCCTCTTCCTCCCTGAGGCCTAATTCTGGGCAAGGGATAAGAGCCTGTGGTGGGCCAGGTCTACTGTCCTAATTCTAAAGCCCTGGGGCTGTGGAGAAGAAGGAAAATACAGTCTGTAATTCCACACATCAAAGCCCTGGGAAGCAAAGCTGAAGCATCCACAAGATGATATTTTAACCCGCCTCTTGCCTGCACCTCACCTGTATGGCTCAGAGCTACAGCTACCGACCCCTTTCCTGTCAGGGACTCACACAATTTTGTTGCTAGCGCTGAATTTCCCAGCTACCAGAAAGAGGATCTAATGTTTCTTTTTCAAAGGTCAGATCTACCACAGTTATTATTTTCCTGTTTGAGCTGATTTTAAGAATAGCCTTTGGAGCGGGGGAGGTGGCACTCTATAACAGTACTTCCTCTCCAGGGCTCCTGCCAACAGAAGAGGGTCCCAGGAGATGGGTGCAGTGGTGTCACGCACTTCAGTGTCCTGCTCCTTGACAGATGGAGCTTCAGGGGCTCTGGTTTCTTAAGAAAGCATTAGAGGGGCTGGCCAGTTAGTTCAATTGTTTACAGGACGGTATTCTAACTTGAGGGTTCAGATCCCCACACTGCCAGACACAAAAAAAGAAAAAGAAAAAAAGAAAGCAAGCATCAGAAGTAATGGGTTGTCTGTGCCTCATAGAGCCTATGTGAGTTAGTGACATTTGGATCCCTGATAGACTCATGATTGCCATAGAACTTTTAGAGAACTGGGGGTTTCTAAGTCTGATGGGAGGGCTCCTTCTTAGCCCCATCACAGCCCCTCCAACTTTCTGTGAGAGGATCTGCCAGACCCCAAGTGTACATGGATGCACATTCCGAGCACTATCTCCCCCCACAGCTCATGCAGGATTTCCACCAACACTGCTATCCCCTCTCTCTTGGGCAATAAGTTCTTAGTAGCTCTAGTCTCCATCTCTGTGCCCCTGTCCTAATCCAGCTTCCAACCCCAGAGGATCTAAAGTAAAGGTTCTGAGGGGGCAAACTTTAGCAACTCAATTCAATCCAAATCATCTTTGCTGAATTTTGGGGGTTGAGATTATCGGGTATGACTAGGACATTTTCTAAACAAGCAACGGTCATTAATATAATAACCCCAAGATGCCTGGCATATGTTTTCTGGGGAAAAAATAATTTATGTATATGATAATACCATTTAGGCAAATAAATAAATAACTCATTTACATATAGGTAAATGATAATATATACATTTTTAAAAATCTAAAAGGACATATAACATGCTGTTAATATAATTAGAAAGAGAAGATGGTCTATACACTTTGTTTTTAATTTTTATAAGCAAAAACTAATTTTGAATAAAGATTTTAAAATGTTTTAAATACAGGCTTTGGAAGAATTTCATGAAAAATAAATTTATAACAAGATACATTGGAATATTCCAAAATTTAAATTATTTTAGATTTAAAATTCTGCTCATAATTGATTTGTTTTTTTCAATTATTCCACACAGATTTTTGAACCTCTCTGTTCTTAGCATTTTATCACTAGGTGATTTTTAGAGTTAAAATGGATTGGGCTGGGAAGAACAGGGAGAGCAGGAAAGAACCATGGAAGAAAGACTAAAGAACTAGAAGACAAGGTACTTGTGCTTAAACTTTCATAACTCATCCATCCGTCTATCCACCCACTCACTGTCTTGATTCAGGCAACTCTAACAAAGTCTGTGATAATAGATTGGGTGGCTTATAAACAACAGACATTTATTTTTCTTCACTTCTCAATATACATTGTAGTTGACTTTTGTGACCCTTTACCTGTTCCTCTTTCCCTCCTCCTTCTCTCCCCTCCCCCTCCATCATGTCTGTTCATTTGTCTTAACAAGTTCAAGGAATTGTTGCAATTCTTGTGTCTTCTTCTGCCCCCGACCATTTATTTGTTTGTTTGTTTGCTTATTTTTAGCTCCCACAAATAAGTGAGAACATGTGGTATTTCTCTTTCTGTGCCTGACTTGTTTCACTTAATGTAATTTTCTCTAAGTCCATCCATGTTGTTATGAATGGTAGTAGTTCATCTTTTTTATAGCAGAGTAGTATTCCATTGTGTCGATATACCACAGTTTCCTTATCCACTCATCTGATGATGAACATTTGGGCTGGTTCCAACTCTTGGCTATTGTAAATAGTGGGGCAATAAACATGGGAGTACAGGAATCCCTTCAGCATGATGACTTCCATTCCTCTGGGTATATTCCAAGCAGTGGAATAGCTGGGTCATATGGTAGGTCTATCTGTAATTGTTTGAGGAACCTCCATACCATTTTCCATAAAGGCTGCACCATTTTGCAGTCCCACCAACAATACATCAGAGTTCCTTTTTCTCCACAACCTTGCCAGCATTTATCATTCTGAGTTTTTTGGATATTAGCCATCCTAACTAGAGTGAGATGGTATCTCAAAGTGGTTTTGATTTGCATTTCCTGAATGCTGGGTGATGTTGAGCATTTTTTCATGTGNCTCTTTCTGTGCCTGACTTGTTTCACTTAATGTAATTTTCTCTAAGTCCATCCATGTTGTTATGAATGGTAGTAGTTCATCTTTTTTATAGCAGAGTAGTATTCCATTGTGTCGATATACCACAGTTTCCTTATCCACTCATCTGATGATGAACATTTGGGCTGGTTCCAACTCTTGGCTATTGTAAATAGTGGGGCAATAAACATGGGAGTACAGGAATCCCTTCAGCATGATGACTTCCATTCCTCTGGGTATATTCCAAGCAGTGGAATAGCTGGGTCATATGGTAGGTCTATCTGTAATTGTTTGAGGAACCTCCATACCATTTTCCATAAAGGCTGCACCATTTTGCAGTCCCACCAACAATACATGAGAGTTCCTTTTTCTCCACAACCTTGCCAGCATTTATCATTCTGAGTTTTTTGGATATTAGCCATCCTAACTAGAGTGAGATGGTATCTCAAAGTGGTTTTGATTTGCATTTCCTGAATGCTGGGTGATGTTGAGCATTTTTTCATGTGTCTGTTGGCCATTCGTGTATCTTCCTTTGAGAAATGCCTATTCAGCTCCTTTGCCCATTTTCTAATTGGGTTATTTGGTTTTTTGCTGTAAAGTTGTTTGAGTTCCTTGTATATTCTAGATATTAATTCTTTGTTGGATGTATATTTTGCAAATATTTTCTCCCACTCTGTTGGTTGTCTTTTCACTCTGTTGATTGTTTCTTTCACTGTGCAGAAACTTTTTAGTTTGATATAGTCCCATTTGTTTATTTCCTTTGGTAACCTATGCTTTTGGGATCCTATTCATGAAGTCTGTACCTGCTCCTACTTTCTGGAGTGTTTCCCCTATGTTTTCTTTAAGGGGTTTTATTTTTTCAGGATGTATATTTAATTCTTTAATCCATTTTGAGTTCATTTGGGTATATGGTGAGAGATATGGGTCTAGTTTCACTCTCCTAAATATAAATACCCAGTTTTCCCAGCACAATTTGCTGAAGAGGCAATGTCTTGCTCAGTGTGTAGACTTGGTGCCTTTGTCAAAGATCAGATGGCTGAACATGTATGGGTTGATTTCTGGGTTCTCTATTCTATTCCATTGATCTGTGTGTCTGTTTTTATGCCAGTACAATGCTGTTTTGGTTATTATAGCTTTGTAATATAGTTTAAAGTCAGGTAGTGTTATGCTTCCAGGTTTTTTGGGGGGGTTTGTTTGTTTGTTTGTTTGTTTTTGCTCAGGATTGCTTTAGCTATTCATGGTCTTTTGTTATTCCATACAATTTTCTGGATAGTTTTTTCCAATTACAATAAAAATGTCATTGGAATTTTGATGGGAATTGCATTGAATCTGTAGATCAATTTGGATAATATGGACATTTTCACAATGTTAATTCTTCCAATCCAAGAGCATAGTATATCTTCCCATCTTGTGTCCTCTTTAATTTCTGTCAACAGTGGTTTGTAGTTCTCCTCATAGAGATTTTTCACATTCTTGGTTAACTTTATTCCTAACTATTTTATTTTTTTGGTGGCTATAGCAAATAGGTTAGCTTTCTTGATTTATTTTTCTGCATGTTCACTGTTGAAGTATAGAAATGCTACTGATTTTTGCGTGTTGATTTTGTATCCTGCAACTTTGCTGATATCATTTATCAACTCTAAGAGCTTTTCGGTAGAGGCTTTAGGCTGTTCAATATATAAGATCACGTCATTTGCAAACAGGGATAGTTTGACTTCATCTTTTCCAACCTGGATGCCCTTTATTTCCTTCTCTTCTCTGATTGCTCTGGCTAATACTTCCAACACTATGTTGAAAAGGAGTGGTAAGAGTGGGCATCCTTGTCTAGTTCCTGTTCATCATTCAGGATGATATTAGCAGTGGGCTTATCATATATGGCTTTAATTGTGTTGAGATACTTTCCATCTGTACCTAACTTGTAGAGAGTCTTTATCATGAATGAATGTTGAATTTTGTCAAATGCTTTTTCAGCATCTGTGGAGATGATCATCTGGTTTTTGTCATTGCTTTTATTGATGTGGTGTATCACATTTGTTGATTTGCATATGTCGAACTAACCTTGCATCCCTGGGATGAATCCCACTTGATCATGGTGTATAATTTTGTGTATGTGTTGCTGTATTCTGTTAGCTGGTATTTTATTGAGGATTTTTGAGTCTATACTCATCAAGGATATTGGCCTGTAGTTTTCTTTTTTTGTTGTATCTTTGTCTGGTTTCAGTATCAAGGTGATGTTTGCCTCATAGAATGAGTTTGGGAAAATGGCCTCTGTTTCAATCTTTTGAAATAGTTTGTAGAGAACTGGTATCAACTCCTCTTTGAAAGTTTGGTAGAACTCTGCAGTGAACCCATCCGGTCCTGGGCTTTTCTTTGTTGGAAGCCTTCTGATAGCAGCTTCAATCTCTCTTATTGTTATTGGTCTGTTCAGATTTTCTATATCTTCTTGGCTCAGTTTTGAAAGTTTGTATGTGTCCATGAATTTATCCATTTCCTCCATGTAGTTGTTTATAGTAGTCTCTAATGATTCCTTGTATTTCTGAGGTATCAGTTGTAATATCACCTTTTCCATTACTAATTTTTGTTATTTGGGTCTTCTCTCTTTTCTTGTTTAGCCTTGCTAAAGGTTAATCAATTTTATTTATCTTTTCAAAAAACCAACTTTTTCTTTAATTGATCTTTTGTATTGTGTTTCAGGTTTCTATTTCATTCAGTTCTGCTCTGATCTTAATTATTTCTTTCTGTCTACTCACTTTGGGTTTGGGTTGTTCTTGTTTTTCTAGTTCTTTAAGGTGAAGTGTTAGGTTTTTTACTTGCCATCTTTCCATTCTTCTGAAGTAAACATTTAATGTGATAAATTTCCCCCTTAGTCCTGATTTTAGAGAAGAATGCATATTCTGAGGTTATTGGATGGAATGTTCTGTAGTTATCTGCCATGTTCAATTGGTCTAAAGTATTATTTATTTATTTTTTATTTTTTTTATTTTTATTTTTTTGTCTTTTAACTTTTTCCGTGTCCAGCAATGGATCGCAACCCTCAGTGTTGCCCCCGTACCGGACCGGGGACCGGCAACAGGATTGTACCCCTCGGTGCTGCTCCCGCGCCTCGCTCAGCCAGTGAGCGGGAACCGGTCTGTATGTGGGATCCGAACCCTTGGGCAGGAGCGCCTCTGCGCTTCCCAAGCGGCGCACTTATCCAGTGCGCCACCAGGCCGGCCCTAAAGTATTATTTAGATCTTGTGTTTCTCTATTGATTTTTTTGCCTAGATGATCTGTCCAATGTTGAGGGTGGGGTGTTCAGGTCTCCCACTATTATGGTGTTATTGTCTGTCTCATTATTTAGGTCTAATAGTGGTTACTTTATAAATCTGGCTTTTCTGACATTGGGTGCATATATATTCATGAGCGTTATGTCTTCTTGATGGATAGAACCTTTTATCATTATATAGTGGCCTTCTTTATCTCTTTTTATGGTTTTTGCTTTAAAGTCTATTTTATCTAAGAAATGCTACTTCAGCTTGTTTTTCATTTCTATTTGCGTGGTATATCTTTTTTCATCCTTTCACTCTTAGTCTATATGTGTCTTTACACGTGAGGTGATTCTCTTGAAGGCTACATATTGTTGGGTCCATCTTTTTAATCCAGTCAATCAGTCTGTGTCTTTTGAGTGGGGAATTTAATCCTTTTACATTTAGAGTTATTACTGAAAGGCACTGATTTACTCCTAGCATTTTATTGATTTTTGTTTAGATGTCTTAAGTATTTTTTTTCCTTTCTTTCTGATTTCCGTTTGTCTTCTGTAGTTGCTGGTTTTTTGGGGTGGTAGATAAACTACTTTTTCTTTTTATTGTTGGCATTTTTGTTTTACTGGTGGGTCATGTTCTTTCTTGAGTATTCATGGCAGTGATGGTTGTTTTTCAGGTACCAAACCCAGTACTTCCTTGAGAATTTCTTGTAAGGCTGGTTGTGTGGTAATGAACTCCCACAGTTTTTGTTTGTCTGAGAAATATACTATTTGTCCTTCATGTTGGAAGGATAACCTTGCTGGGTAAAGTATTCTTGGCTGGCAATTTTTGTCCTTTAGTATTTTGAATATATCATCCCATTCTTTTCTGGCTTTTATAGTATCTGATGAAAAGTCTGATGTTAGTCCGATTGGGACTCCCTTATAGGTCACTTGACGCTTCTCTCTTGAAGCTTTTAAGATTCTCTCTTTGTCTTTGAGTTTTGCCAGTTTGACTATAACATGTCTTGGAGAGGATCTTTTTGGGTTGAATATGTTTGGGGATCTTTGGGCCTCCAGAATTTGAAGATCTGTGACTTTCCCTATACCTTGGAAGTTTTCTGCTATTATTTCATTGAACATGTTTTCAATGCCATTTCCTTTTTCCTCCCCTTCTGGAATATCCATGATTCAGACACTTGAGTGCTTAAGGTTATCTGTTATCTCTCTTAGATTTTCTTCAATATTTTAAATTCTTTTTTCTTTTTTGGAGGTCCACCTGTGTTAATTCAAACAGCCCATCTTTAAGGTCAGTAATTCTCTCTTCTGCTTGTTCTAGCCTGCTGGTTAGACTTTCTGTTGTGTTTTTTATTTTGTTGAATGAATCCTTCAGCTCCACAAGCTCTGCTACATTCTTTTTCAGGGCATTGATTTCTTTGTACATTTCTTCTCTCAGGCCCTATATATTTCTTCTCATTTCATTGTCTAACTGAATTTTCTTGTATCTCATTTAGTTTCCTTTGAATTGTTGCTTGAAATTCCTTGTCAGTCATTCAAGGACTTCCTGTTCTATAGGATCTAGAGCTTGAGAGTTATTATTTTCCTTTGGTGGTGATGTACTTTCTTGACTTTTCATATTTCTGGTATCTTTCCTTTGGTGTTTAGTTATTGTGGCAGTGGGTATCACAGTCCACTCATTCCACCCTGATGTCTGGCCTGGATCCTGAAGGGACTCTCAATTCTGGGCAGTGGGGTCTTGCCTGGGCTGGGGGTCCCAGACGGCCTGCCTGTTCTGGCATGGCTGACTCAGGGCATGTGGGCCCAGTGGCTCTCAGGCCTCCCAACAGACACTTACTTCTTACAGTTCTGGAAGCTGGAAGTCTGAGGTCATGATGCCACCATGGTCTGGTTCTGGTACAAGCCTTCTTCTGGGTTGCAGTCTCCCATTTTCTTATGTCCTCACATGGCAGAAAGAGAGCAAGAGAGCTCTCTGGGGTCTCTTTTATGAAGGACTAATCCCATTCATGAGGACTCCACTCTCATGACCTAATTATCCCCCAAAAGCCCCATCTCCTAATAACATCACATTGGAAATTAGATCTCAACATATGAATTTGAGGGGGACACAAATATTCATTCCATAACACTCATTTATGTATGCAATATATACTCAGACACTTACTACATGCAGGACCCTGTGCTAAGTACTTCAGGGGATAAAGACATTAGGAAAATCATTTCTACTGTAAGGAGTTTATAATCTAGTACAGGCCACTGCTGTGACCCTAAAATGTTTGCCCTATGTGGCAGACACTGTGATGTACCTCTCTGATCCCCCTTCAATAAAAGACCATTTGTGCCAGCTGCTGGGAGTGGTGGACAGACAACCTTCAGGTGTTATACCCTTCAGGGGTTGCCTCAGCTCCAGAGAGCCACCTTGCCAAAGGTCTGGTCCCTTTCCAGGTAGCCTATATCCAATGACCAATTAACACAGGAGTATAAATGCCCAACATCTCAGCCCTGCTAGTGAACACTCTGAGGAAATAGTCTAGGTTCAGAGCTCCCTGTGGAACTGGATGAGTCTATTGTTGGGCCTGAATCAACTCTTGGCTTCTCCCTCTATCCACTCCAACTTCCTTCCCCTATCTTCCACAGCAGTCAAAACCAAAGGCACCCTTAATAAATATCTGCACATTAAACTCCATCTCAGATTCTTCTGGGGAATTCAACCTGCAACAGGCTAGTCCTAGCAAATCTAATGGTTACAGAACCTGCTAGAATAATTCAGGTTCCTGTACTTTTTGGCATCAGTCTAGCCATGGCTACAGAAGCGGTATTGCATAGGGCAGGGGTTGGCAAACTTTTCCTGTAAAGGGCCAGAGAGTAAATATTTTAGGCTTTGCAGGCCACATAAGATTCCTGTTGTATATTCTTGTGTGTGTGTGTGTGTGTGTGTGTGTGTATATTCTTGTGTGTGTGTGTGTGTGTGTGTTATAATGTATAATGCCCATCAAAAATGTAAAAATCATTCTTAGTTCACTGGCAGTAGAAAAACAGGCTGCAGGCCAGCACACTGTAGTTTATTGGCCCCTCGTGTTGGGTATTAAGAGCATAGACTTGTTAGGCAGTAATTCTCCATGGGTCAATAGAAAAGAAACAAACAAAAACCAGAAAGAATTCTCCATGGGTCTCTTATGTTTCTGCACATCTAGCAAAGCAGAGGCACTGAATAACATTATTCCAGAGTATCTTTTTAAGAATTCTATAGAGTGCACAACCTGGGAAGCTACAGTGTCTCCCACCACAGAAGAGGTCAGGCATACTGTCTGCACATTATAAAAGATTCAGGTTCCCTACCTTTAGGGCTCCTCTCCTGTTTCTCAATCCATCACACGCAAAAGTATCATCTGGCCCTCTTCACGTTGCCCTGTGGGAACTCAGTCTCAGGAAACTGGCACTAGAAACTGATGATACTCTGACTACTGCTATTGCTGTGAGCAATAAACTATCCTTTGTCTCTGATCCAGAGGCATCATGTCTACTGCCAGCATCCATGAAACTGTTGCAGGCTAATTTGTTAGATTGAAAATGGAGTAGAACCTCAGACCCTTCATAGTTTTTGATTTTCTGGATTCAAATTCTGGCTCCACCACTTACAGGTTGGTTAGGTGGCCTAATTCCCAGAAAGTCCCAGAGATAAAAACCATACCCAGGGACTGACTACCCATAAACTTTACCCACTGACTGCACGTTAGGATTGCCCCCCTCTCCCTGGCATACAGAGCTCTGCAACTTCTCCCAACTGAGCTTGCCTAAACTTATATTTCCATGATTCTCAAAATGTAGGTGCAAGACCTGCAGCACGAGTACCACCTAAGAATTAGTTAGAAATGCACATTCTCAGCCTCATCCCAGATCTACTGAATTGGAAATTGTAGGAACAGTACCCAGCAGTCTGTTTTAATAAGCCCTCCAGGTGATGGTGATGTACACCATGGCCTTGGAGCATCTTGCTCTGGCTTTTCACCCCTAGAGGAAATAAATTCTGTCTCGCAGCCTGAACTCATCCTCACCTGTCAGAACCCCAAAGGTGCCAAGGTTTCCAATGAGCTACTGCATGTTTCGGGTGAATTAAACTCTTTCTATGTAACTTTGACCCCCATCCAATGATATGTTCCAAGCACAAAATTAAAGAATCAAAAAACATGCCTCAAAGTCGAGGGTTCCTGTGAGAAGACAACAAATTCAAGCTTGAACATTGTGCAAACCTCTCTAGGTTTGCATTTTTTCACCATCCGAAAGCTTATTACCAAACTTTTCCTACTTGTTACTATGAGAAATAGCCCATGCTCCATTGGTAAATATTAAAATCTCAAAAGTTTTCTCTAAAATTTTAAATTATAATTCAAAATTATAACTAAGTCCTGACAATATAATAGGACTTAAATTTTTTGGTATCAATAAACCTTTTGGTCATGGGCTCTCGGTGTGAGTGTCACAAGCTTTTATCTTAAGTAACATGGGAACTAGAGCCCATCTCAGACTCTGTGGGCATCAAGCCCAGTTCATGACTTTTCCAAGGTGTACTGTGCCCCTTTCCTCCCCCTTTCTGATGTGCTCCTGTAGGGAAAATATAGGAAAATGGTCAGGGCCCCTCAGATGTTCAGAATCTTGCCGAACATTTGATGTAAATATGCACGTGCACCCAGGTGTTCCTGGGCTATTGTCTGATGTGGATGTGTGTGAGCACTCAGATGTCCTGAGTTATGGACTTAAATATAAAGGATGAGTGGCTCTGATCCACAGTGCCCCCTGTCCCCCACGTGTCCCTGGGGAGGCCACTACTACTGCTGGAGGCTGTTGCTGCCAGTGCCCCCATGTCCTGAGAGGCCGCTGCCGCTGCTGCCACTGCTGCTACTGCTGAGAACTGAGCTTGTGTTGCCTGCCAATGGCTCCTGGGATCTTTCCCAATTACCTAGCATGGACCTGCATGTGAGGGGTCTGGTGACCCAGCCTGGCATGTGAGGGGTCTAGTGACTCAGTCTGTACAATGGGTTTGAAGGGTCTGAGCCCTTGCCCTAGGAATACAGCCCCCTTAAGGGAGAATGCTTCCTTTCCTCTCAATGGGGACTCTCCAATTTAATGTCAGTGGATTAAAGAAGTATAGACTGGGTAAAGAAGTATAGACTCCGAGTACGGTGGAGTGTCCCCTCAAATTGTGTTCAATTTTTATCAGACCTGTATTAATTTTATCTACTGTTATTTGTACTGCATAGAGCTATGAATACAGAGAAAAGGAGTACTTTACTAAGTGCCAAGTGCTGAGCACACAGTACCTCAATTAACTGCACAACAGCCTTTATGTGCAGCAGCAGCAGCAGCTCCCCAGGTGGTTTCTATGCGCAGCCAGACTTGAGAGCCACGGCTCTCTCTGCCCCTGTGGTCAGGGCTTGTTGGCCAACGATGCCTAGTGAACCTGGGGTTCACCAGCCAGTTCCTTCAAGGCCTCATTCTGCCCCTGGAACCCACAAGCCAACAAACAGACGGCAAGGGAAGCCTCACATGAGACTGGGTCCATTTTTCTACACACGCAGGACGATGTCACCAGCTTCCTGGGTGTCTGGGAAGCTGCCAGTCCTGGGCCTACCTGCTCTGGCCATGGGCTGGGGATGAAAGACTCGAGTCCCTCCACTGGCACTCTTAGGTTGCCACTTGCCAGAACATTCTGTGGCTTAATATTTCTGTCAAGAAGATGAACAATAAAAACAGAACCTGCTCAAGAGAAAGAGCAGCTATTAACAAGCCAGTATGCCCACAGTGGGAGCTGGAGGCTGGAGGCTGGAAGCTTATTCTTATGGCCAGAGAGAGAAGGGCTTGTTTTGGGCTTCTTTCCAAAGCTCCTCTGGAACCAGAGCCACTCTGGCCCCTGCAGTGATTCTCTTCTTGGTGCCACGCGGGGACGAGTACTGGGCTCTGGGACGCCTGTTCGGCCTGGCTTCCTCGAGAGCCGGTGTCCGGCAGAGGCCGTCCATGCTTCCGGGCTGCGCCCACCTTACTGCCCACTTTTGGTCATTTTGCTGCTCATTAGCACCTCCTCCTGAGGTGGCCTGGTTAGGGGGAGAAGGTGAACCTCAAACCCAGTAATCTTCCTGCCTGTTAGCAGCTCTTCTAGAAGTCTTGATGGACAAGCAGGTTAATGCAGTTGTCTAAACCTGGAGCCTCCAGCACCCAGGTCCTGCCACTGAAGAGCAGCTTGGCATCTCCTGAGCACCCGCTGCAACCACTAGAGCAGCAGCTGAGGTTTGTGAGGCGCTTTTGTGTTCACGAAGCACTTCAAGATATGTGGATCTGGCTGATCCTCATAAGCCTATGAGGCTGGAACAATTGTGGTCTTATTTTGTAGACATGTATAGAAGCTGAGGCTGGGAGAAGCCAAGAGACTTGCTCCATATCACACAAATCCCAGCAAATAGGTCCACAGGAATGTGAATTCTGGTAGGAGTTTGAGTCCACATTCTACACGTCTCACTATGCTGCTCTGTTTCTCTACCACGACACACTCGCTGTAAGGTTTCCAAGTTCCTGCTCTCAAGTGACTTCTGGCCTAATGCAGAAGGAATGGCATCTTTCAGGGGAAAAAATACTCCCCCCCCAAAAAGGGAAGTGGCGTGTGAGAGTCACAGTTATTGTGAGGAGGATGAGATCCCAACCAACTGGGAAGATCAAGGAGGGGGCCCTTAAAGGCAGCATCAGAAAGGCACTGAAAGGGGGGTGCATTAGGCAGATGGAGATCAGAGGAGGTTCTAGGCAGAATGGGAAAGCTGGGGGCAGTGAGCAGAGGCAGGGGACTGGGCCAGCACTCTTGGAGAAGAAAGCCCTGCAGAATGACAGAAGGGTATGGTGCAGGTAAGGGGGTCATGGGAGACACACTGGCCGTGCTGCCAAGTGTTCATGCAAGTGCCCAGCTGGGGAGCGCATGTTCCATTGCAACCTCTGAAGGTATCTGAGCAGGTCAGGTCGTGGTTGGAGCTGTGCTCCAGGAAGGCCAAAGTGGCAACTGTGTGGGGGATAAGCCAGAGGGGACAGAGTGCAGGCAGGGGGATCAGTCTCACTGAGCCAAGGGGAGAAACCGGGAGGGAAGGAGAGCCTGACCAGCAGAGACATTGTGCAAACCAAAGCATCCCCATTTACAGCAGTGTCACGAGCTCCAGGTGGGGGCTTCCACAACATTACAGTATCTTGTAGAATTAAAGGCATTGGTTTTTGGTCCCCAGATATCTATCTGACCTGGGATTTATAATTTTTCTAGAAATACTCAAATTCCTGGAATTCTTTATCAAAGAATCAAATCTTTCAGTAATATTTTTTAAACACTAAAATTTTCTCTAACAATTTCTTCCAGGGTCCATAAACTAGCTATGCTATTATGCTCTTTGAAGTGATGTAAGGGGGTGCCCTGTCTTCTAAATAATATCTCAGAAAATTTCAGCCACTTAGCCCTTCTCTCACCAGGCTCCCATGTACATAGTCTTCTTGTAAGTCCCTAAAGGTAAGAGGTCCATGGAGTGTCGTTAAATCAGTGTTCGGCTCCCCATACTCATCCTCCCCTCTTTCCTGCCCTAGGATAGGTCTGGCAGTAAATGAACTTAGAAATGCTTTTGATTTCCTTGGCCCAAACTGGCACTTACTTTGGGGAGCAGGTACGAGCTTTTCCCAAGTTGCATTCAGAATTTCACGCAGTGGTTCCCACAAGCTGTGATTAGATCTACGGGTGGTCAGGAGCCCACCTCGCAGGCCTCTCACACTGCCTGCCGCCCTCAGCCCCCTCCCCTGCTGAGGGGCAGCCTTTGTGCAGACCATTTGCAGCCCTGCCTCCAGAGGATCCAAGATTCCATCCAGTTGTGGGCTGGCCCCTGATCTATGGGGGGCTGGGAGCCTATCAGATTCTAGCTCTTGAGAATTTGCTTTGGCCCACATGGAGGAAACCAGGCATCATATGAGCTGAAGCTGAAAGTGGGACATGATGGAGAAGGGGTTGGAAGGGCCATATCAGGCCACATGGAAGCCATGAGGAAGGCCTGAAGTCAGTGGAGAGAACGGAGCAGAAACAGGGAGCAAAGCTAGGGACAGAGGGTAGCTTGTCCCTAGAGCTTCCTTGGATCAAGCTTTCAGATTCCAGTTCAGGTCCATGTATATCCCATCAGTAAACCCTCTGCTTCTTAAAGTGCTCTAAGTCTCTGGATTTTTTGTTTGTTTGTTTTTGTTTTTTTCCTCCCAGGACATCCTTTCAAACTAAAAGTTTGCCAACGACTCTACACAGCAGCATCTCCGAGCACAGCCAGAGTTGAACTCAGCGATATTTAGATACCAGCTCTTCTCAGAGCTGAACGTGAAAGCAGCTGCACTGCAGATTCCGAGTCAGCCAGCCTGAGGTTCTGCATTTCTGCCATGCTCCCAGGTGATGCCACTCCTGCTGGTCACTCGTCCCCGAGAGCAAGAGGATGGGGGACTTGTGTAAGCAAGCCTGTTCCTCAATTGGAAAAAAAAAAAAAAAAGCAATCTAAACTAAACAAAACCAACAATAGCTAGGTTCCCAACCTGTCCCATTCCAACTGCAGGACAGATCATACTACATACATTCCCTCTTCAAATACTGGAAAAGCCCCACTGGGGTAGAGGTAACAGTGAGATAGCTGCCAAAAAAAAAAAAAAGCAATCTAAACTAAACAAAACCAACAATAGCTAGGTTCCCAACCTGTCCCATTCCAACTGCAGGACAGATCATACTACATACATTCCCTCTTCAAATACTGGAAAAGCCCCACTGGGGTAGAGGTAACAGTGAGATGGAGAACAAAGGGGAGACAAGGGTACATTACTGCAATTACCAAAGCCAACCTCAGATGAATTTTAAAGAAATCAAAAGGTATAATATTAAAATGTAAGCACCAAAAAATCCACTGGACTAAACACTCACTCATCTTAACAAATGAAGGCTTTGCCTCAGTGTATCTTCAGGCCAGTGAAAATCACCTATCCATCCTCACGTCTAGCCACTCACATACAGCCCTTCTAGTGACTAGGCAGAGACAGATATTCTTGGGCAATGGCTGTTCTAGTGCAGTATAATTTGTTAGCATTCACTTCTGGTGATAAATTAGAGTCCCACCATGAGGTTTTCTGCTTCAGGTAGGGTGATCACAGCTTTCCAAACTGTAAATGACTTTAGCAAGTACATGCGACAGAAGAAAGTGAAACAGAAAACTCCAGCTTAGAGGACCTTTTCTCATTCTTCCTCTACCTGGGTGCTTACCTGCACGGGTCACTTGGGTAAAAGCCAGCTTTATAACATCCCTCCCTCTCTTAACTGACCAGCCTTTTTAGTTATCTTTTGAGTAAATTTCTTTTTTTTTTTTCCTTTTTGTCTTTTTTACTGACCGGTAACGGGATCGCAACCCTCGGTGTTGCGCCTGCACCACGCTCAGCCAGTGAGCGGGAACCGGTCTCCACATGGGATCCGAACCCTCAGCAGGAGTGCCGCCGCGCTCCCAAGCGGCGCACTCTCCAGTGCGCCACCGGGCTGGCCCTGAGTAAATTTCAAAGCCATTTGTTAGTTATGCAAAAGATGTGAATACAACTCACCACGGTGTTAAACACAAGTGCTTATCAGAGGGTGAGACACCACATTTTATGTCATATTTTAAAAACGCTTCTCTTGGACCTACTAATCCACTTCATTATTCAACCAACTTCTTAATCAAACTAGTTGCCCAACAACAGAATCTTTAATCAAAAATGTCAGTGCGAAGGTAAATGCCTTAAAACACCACTAAGATCATGAAAACTATACAAACTATATAAACAGACCATTCATATCTAAGACATAAAACAGTTTTGGAGATGTCACACTGGTCATGTTATCTGAATCTGAGATCAACACACATCATACAACGCACAGGTTTCCTAAGGAGACAATAGGACAAAATCTTTGAAAATGGAGCTCACTCTCACTGAGCACATTCCATGGCTCGGGTGCTCCGTATATACTCTTCATCTCATTTCATTATCCCCATAGCTCTATGAATTGCTCCTCCACTTTATTGATAAGAAAACCAAGTATCAGAAATGTTTAAATAGTTTGCTATTTATTGGCAATGCTGGTATTCAAATATAAGTCTGCTATATTTATTCCAAAGCCCCTATTATTTTTCCTGTCTCTCAAGATACTATCCTAGATAATGGCAGTTCTCTCTCTAATCATCTCTCTTTCCCTCTTCCCTGTCCCTGTCTTTTCCCGGCTTACGCAGCAACTCTATTTTACTTTCTGTGGCTCTGTTATTCTAGGACCATGTTTGGCTACCTATACACAATCATTTGTATTCTTTTTTTTTTTTTTTTTTTGTCTTTTTCCGTGTCCGGCAACAGATCGCAACCCTCAGTGTCGCCCCCGTACCGGACCGGGACCGGCAACAGGATCGCAGCCCTCGGTGTCGCTCCCGCGCCTCGCTCAGCCAGTGAGCGGGAACCGGTCTGTATGTGGGATCCGAACCCTCGGCGGGAGCGCCGCCACGCTTCCCAAGCGGCGCACTATAGCAGTGCGCCACCGGGCCGGCCCACAATCATTTGTATTCTCTGCCTCGTCACTGGAAGGGCTGTATGTAAGTGGCTAGAAATGAGGATGGACAGATACTTTTCACTGGCCATGCCATGCCCCCACTGAGTGTAACACATGTAGGGAATAATCCAGGGCTCCTACAGTTCTGTGGTGACTCTTCCCACCTCACCGCCAACCTCCAAAGCTAGACCTCTTCACCGGATGGCTCTGGACCTGGCAAAGCTTGATTAGAGATTGATAAGGAAACCAATGCATGGAAAAGGATTTGAATCACTTGTCAATACTATAAAATAAGCTAAGATGAATAAATACACTTGTAAATGTTTCTGTCTTTAATTATAAACAAATTTTTATTTCTTTACTCTGTTGGCAAATTGCCCTCCAGAAAGGTTTTATCAATCTACCCTCCCAACAGCAGTACAGCAGCTGAATCCCCAGGTTTGCAAACATTTAGCTAGCAATCCCCACCCTGGTTTAGAGTGATGTCTGCTCTAGAATTTCTAAATGAGAAAGTTCAGGGACAACAATCTCATTGAGTAGAGGTGGGAATGTGCTTTGAAACTGCATTTGCATAACACTTTACATAAGATTGAGAAAACGTCCATTTTTCCATATCAAAGAATGGGGAAGGCGAGGACTGTGCAGGAGGCGAGGAGGACTTACAGCTGCCCCTTGCTCTACTGGGCTGGCCACTCACAGCCACAGTCTGTGCTGAAGCCCCATCTTGAGGCTGGACTTCATTCAACAAAATCTGTCTCTCAGGGCACGGTCTTGCAGCACATTTCATTTGTCTCAGCAGATGTGGCCATTGAGTCCAACACATACATCTCTGACCTCTCTTCTGCCAAGGGTGAGAGCACCAGGCTTCTCAAAGTCACTGTCTCCACCAGGTCCTACGGCGCTGGAGAAGAAGAAGCTCCCAAACACAGATTCAAAATACCCTCTTGTTAACTCATCAGAAATCATTTGAGGTAGAAGACGGCTGATTCAAGTCTTGTGTTTATCGATTTTGCTTTTCACCAAGTGGCTTCTTGGTTGACATTAGCTCATAATAAGAGCTTATTCCTTTTATTAAGCATTTACTACGTGGCAGATGCCATGCCATGTAATGCACATACATTGTCTTCTTTAAGCCTGTCACCTACCCCGTGGGGTAGGTACTGTTGTCATCTCTATTTTAAGATGAGAAAACTGACACCAAGAGGGGCTAAGTCACGTGCCCAAGGTCCACACTAGGAAATGAAATAGCTGGGATTAAAACTCAGGCCTGACCTCTTCTTCATGGCTGGCTTTTAAAACCACCTCAGTGTTACCATGTTAAATGATGCAGGAGGTGAGCAGAGGAGCAAAGGATGGCTTTCATCACGATTTTTCAAAGGTTTGATTACAAGTTTGTAAAATAAAGGAGGGTTTTTAAATCTCTCTCGCTCTATATTAACCCAGGAAAAGAAGATGAATCAAAGCTTCTGGCCTCCTGCCACAGTGGCCTCCTGGGTTCTCTAAGCTTGGCTGACATAGTAGCTTTTCAGTGTGATAGGCTTGGGACTCCAGTCAGAGATCCTGCCTGCCAGGATTCAGATGCAGTCACACTGAAGCAGGGACGTTCACTGAGCGTCTACTATAGGTGAGAGACTGTGCTAGTGGCTTTACATGTGTAACTGGATGTTTAAAAGGACTTTTCCTGATGCCCTGGAATTGGCCTTGGGGCCCATAAAAACAGAGGTTAAGTGTTCGTGTTTCTAACTCAAGGAGAGCTTCCAAATAGTGGGGCCAGGCTTTCTAAGAACTGGCAAACCTCACACTTCCTACGAATTGGCAAACCTGCTCCATCACAATCAGCCCCCCTTTCCCTCCAATCCTTCCTGCTCCAGAACCCATGCGAGCAGAGCCCAGGGGAGCTTTGGCTTCGTTCCCACTAGCCAAAGGAAGGGGAGTGTCAAAAGAATTACTAATAAAAATTAGGGGTACTTATAAGAGAAAACTGGTATCGTGTTCATTTGTTCATTCACCCAATAAATGCAGTATTTGGAGAGTCCATACTATGTGCCAGGCATTGTACCAGGTGTTTGCAATAACTCAGTGACAAAACCATGGTCCTTGCCCTCTCTCCTCATGGAGCTCACATGTGGGCATCTGCTCATACAATGGACTTGCTGATCTGCCCCAGGCCAGCCTGTGGCAAAGATGCCAGCATTACGTGTGTCAAGAGGATTCCTGAGAAGGTAGGTAGGTTGGAGCCGTCCTGACAGTGCCCATCTGGAACTGTGCCTGTAAGAGGCAGGTATATGCCCATATGGAAGGTGAGAGAGGGGTGGAAAAAGGCAAGCTGGAGGAGATCTCCCCATTAGGAAACAGTGGGACTCGGAGGAGGTGCCAGAAAGAGGGACTGCAAGGCCCTCCGAGGCCTCACACATGTTCCCTTGAGAGATGCAGGATTCCCGTGACTCAGTTTTCCTAGGGAGAGATACAGCTGCCTTACTTGGTCTCAAATGGATTTTACTAGAACCCTCTCCCTAGTAATCTTCAGAAGCAGACAACCTAACAGACCTCCACTTCCTCCTTACCCTAATCAAATTCATCTGGAGAAATGGAGGGCATGGCCTCCCTTTACACCCCCTATCCATCTGAATTACCTGGACAGGACCTGGAGTCCTGCTCAAGTCACTACAAAATTGTCCCCAGCCTCCCTTCTAACACTTACCAGAGCTGCACTGTTTTTTCTGAGTGGAATGTATTCAAGGTGACATTTATAGGAGTGTGCTCCTATCTTGCTTCTAGGAAGCTGGGTGAGGCTGAGATCCTTGGCCTTGAGAAGGCAGGACACAAAAGCCAAAGGTGTCAGTGTCACCAATGTTTATGATATTTAAAAACATCTCTCACAAGCAAAATGATGCTGCTACAAGCCAGACAAAGAAGTGCACCATTGCTTACCATCAACTCGCTGCACTTTTATGAGGTCAGAGTCGAAAACTTCAGACATCATCTCATTTTATATAAAAACTTTATGTTCCAAAGTTACTTTTTGTTTCTACTGAGCTACTCTATTTGTTATCCATTAAGTTATTGGAATAAGCAAAGTTTCTCTTTTGATATTTTTTTCACTCCAAAATTTAAGGAGAGGTGCAACGCTTAATTACTGACAGGAAGGCGATTACCGATCATTCTGAAAATCAAAAATAAAAGTGCAATGAGATTAATCAGGGATCTGCTGTCTGTATCTGGAAATACTGGCCTTGCCATCTCTCCAACAAATAGCTGTTAACTGGTAGAAATTTCAGAACCTCTGCTTAAACTGGCCAAGTTCCTTTCCTGTGCTGTTCCCATTTCTTCATAACAGTAGGCTCTGGAAGGCTCCAAAAGGGCGGAGGCTTTGTCTGCCTTAAGCACCACAGGATCCCCGGCCCCTGAACACATCCTGGATCCAAGAAGGGCCTTGATAAACACTTGTGGATAAATTTATGTGGTCTGCATCTGCAGTCCATTTATCTTTTCTATTATAATTCAGATGAATCCTTCTTTATTTCTCAAATAATGGAGAAAGGGAGGAAAACCTTTTTTGTAACCTAATTTTAAACTCATAACCTATTTCCTTCATTATATCCTTCACCATTTACAGCAAGCAAAGCAAGCCTTAGGTCATCATTTTCACATTAGCTGAAGATAGCAAGGGCTTAGTTTATGTGAATATTCTTCCCCTTTCCCACAAAGTAATTACCTAAGATTTCTAGCTAGAAAAAAAAAAATGGTGTTCTTTCCAGCCTGGAAATGGCATTGCTCATTAAGGTTGAAAAAGTGAGTGGGGCTTGCTGAAATCCTATGCAAATGTGTCCTGATGAGCCCTTAACTAATCTGTTTACAAACCAGACCTGCTAGACAGGCCTCAGTGATTTTTTATCAAAGCAAAGCACTGCTCTTTATGGGCATCTGGCTGTCCCTGAATGGGTAGTTTAAACATAGACTCTTTCCTTCAAAGTAAGATCAAAGGCTTTATTACTCCTAAATGAGTGCATTATTTCCACTTACTACCTTCTTGTTTGCAATTTGTGTTTATTAACAGCGTTGTCCCAGGTTTACTTTGTGAATTACTAGTTTCTGAAAACAGTATGGCAGTTTTATGGACCACAGTATACATTTGTGGAGATTATGTAGCATATAATACATAGAATGGCCCATCAGATATGACGTTAGGCAAAGAAAATTCTCTACAAAGATGACAATACCTGACCATGCAGAATTCACTTATGATTTTTTTTTTTAAGGAAACCATCTGGCATAACAGGGCTAACACAAGAAGGCATAACAGGGCTAACACAAGAAAAGATTCCATGACATTGAAAAGCTAGAGATTTGATAACTCCTTAACTGCCTTAGAGGAATTTCCTTTGAAGTTTTCATTTTATTTCTTCTGAAGACAGTAAGTATGTAAAGCTATACCGTAGATGAAGGATGCCATCAGTGCTGCTGAAGGAGAAGTACAGCCAATATTTTCAGACAGAGAACAAGCAGATTGTTTAAAAAAACAAAGATACCAGCATGTGACTAATGCCACTTACTGAATCCTTCTTTCATAGTCCTTCAGCCAGTGGTTTCCCTGGGCGAGGACACAGGTGCCCGCCCGCCCTGGTCCTAACACCAAGATTAGAGCCCTGTCCTTCACTCCCACCCTGCAATTCATCTTAGAAGGATGAAGCTGCCAAGAAAATTGCATCTTTTAAGATTTGTGGTGACAAAGGTACACAAGCTTCAGGGTGTCACTGACCTATAAAAGGGGCTAGACTAAACTGCTATGAGTACATGCAAGCAGGGAATATCTAACCTCAGACGGGGCAGCTTTTAATGTCACTAGATGGTCCAGCCAGAAATTAAATGGCATTGTCAGGAAAGGCCATAATCAGGGATCAAGCCACTGTTCAAAGTCATATCAGTTTTTAATAGGGTTTTTTTTGGACACTGAAGCACGCATAAATTCACAGGGCTAGAAACACATTTGTCAGAACTTCATGGACAGACCCCTACCAATCCTAAATGAATTGGGCTGAAAATGGCAAGCTGGACAAGCGGGAAACTAAACCTATCATAAATCTTCTCTTTAAAAGTCTCTTCCTGCTTATCACCTTCTAAGCGTCCTTGATGGCACAGTTCTGCTATTGCAACTCTGAAAAAAATTTTTTTGATACTATGTATTAAACCCAAGTCTAAAAAGCACTCCCGCACATACAAACAGCATCAGAAATTATGTCAGAGAGGCTGGAGAAATAAGACATTCAGACCACAAAGTCACAAACACAAATAATTTTAACTTGGAGATATGATGACTCCTAGAACTCACAAGAGGAAAATGGTCTGAGCAGGAGGACATTAGATCGTAACTGCATAATAAAACATGTTGCTAATGAACATTTGTACTGTATCTGTAATATGGCAGTTGAGAGGCAGGGCATAAAGATACTCTCTCCTTCTCTAGCAGTTTGCTTCATCTTTCATTCTAATGTAGTAGTCTGTCTCCCGATTCTCTTGTTTACGTTAACTGTTTGCATCTCTTTGTCTAAAGTATGGGCTTTTCATCTCTGAGACAAAGGGTCAGTTCTAGGCAAAATAAAAGCCAAATAAATGAGTTAGGAGTGAACTAGTAGAGCATACTTACATTAGCACAAATAAGCTATCAGGTCTCCCTGGTCATCTTGGCTCATTAAAGGAGCAAAACTAAACCAACCATGGAGAATGAATCATGTTTGGCACTTATAGAGAGCAGGCCTCAGGTCAGGGTTAAGGTCATTAAGAGAAAAGAGAGAAAGAGATTAAAGCTACATCTGCTTTTAGAATCTCTGAGATTGGAACTCTAAGGTGAAATTTCTGGGAAAGGACTCAAATAGTCTAAAAGTGCTATAGAATAATTCAAATTCTATCCATAAATGGAATGAAAATGAAGTTCAACAGGCACAAAAGAAACGTAAAAGAATACTGAACTTGATATCATCTGAACTCTGCTCAGAGGGGCTGAAAAGCTCCATCTAGAATGAATTAACTCTTTCAGGGCACAAGGCTATCTCTTAATGGTAGGGAGGAATAATTCACCTCCAAAAGGCCACAGCATTCATTTTTACAAGGAGAGCTGGTAACAATTACATCCAAATTCATATGACTAAAATAGTGAAAGATTTTTAATTTTCTGATTTGACAACGTCAGTGAGAAGTTTTCTACTCTAAAATACTGTTTAGTATTGAAACATATTTGCTCTAACTTACAGTAATCCAAACTCTAAAGTATTTTAGGCATTTATCATTTTTAATGACTACGGCAAATGCCAAATTTTGTCCTTTTGAAGATAAAACGCTAAACTCAAAAAGTCACGGGATTTGCATATACAGCCAAGGCTGAGAAACACACCCCAAACCTGCCCTTTGATTTT
>NW_007727228.1:198864-201889 GCF_000696425.1 Galeopterus variegatus
CACGGGATTTGCATATACAGCCAAGGCTGAGAAACACACCCCAAACCTGCCCTTTGATTTTGAGTCTGGCTGTGAGGAAGGTTTCCATAGTCTCTCCCTCTGCCAATGTCATTATTTTACAGAGAAGCCTGCCAAATTGCAGCTCATAGCTAAGCTTGTGTGTCAGGTTTATTCAAGTGGCTCATTCTAGATGAGCTCTCTTGCCATCTCTTTACCAGGCATGACGGACTATCATTAATAAAAATGTATTGATCTCTGAATCTATTCCTGGCTATAAAAAAAAAAACCCTAATAAATGAGATGGCTATAATAGCAATAAATAATACCTAACCAGAAAGAGTCCAAAAACTGTCAGAAGCACATGCCTCACGTTTTCTCAAATCCTTAACTAAGGGGAATCAAATCCACAATAATGCACAGTATAATGCTAACATGGGGCTAGAACTCAGGGCTCCTGTCTCCCAATCCAGAGGCAGTTCTTGTAACCAAGACCTTAGAAAGCATTCCCTGCAGGCTGGTTGCAAAGTGCTTCTGCTTTACTGTATTTTCCTATTAACATTCTGAAAGAGTCTAATGCTAGTCTAAATGAAGAAGTCTTCATCCCTTTTAGGTATTCTTGAATTACTAAATGATGAATACAATTAAATAGTAAAAGGTCATCTTCAATCTGTCTGCCACCAATGAGAGATGATTCCACTTGCGCATCAGCACGATGGACATGCTGGTTTATGGGTCTGACACCTTGCACAGAATGTTACAAATCCCTATGATGTCCTTAAGCTCCCTTTTCAATTGAACTGAAAGATGGCTAAAAACCCCACTTTGGGCAGACGACTCCCCATTGGCTGGCCATTTGAGAATGCTCAAGGGTGCAGTTACTGCAGCTGAGGCTGGTGGTAATTCGTACTGTTTTCCTGAGCGGCAGCAGGCTTCTGACAGTAGCCAGGGTAGAATTTATGCACGTGGGTAATGTTGGCCCATTCTCTGTTGCCTTTCTCCACCTCAGGATGTGGACAGATTACACACATCCCTGATTGTTTAAAAAACAAGTCAAGATCAAAATCTGTGCAATGAGAAGCATGGCCAAGGAGAAGGCCCCGTTCATTTGGTGTTCACTTAAATTTGGACTCAGCTGTGGCTGAACACATGCTCCGTTATAATGGTGTCAGATTAGTAGGATAGCAAAGAGTCTCTCAAACACCTATTTAGAGACTCCCCGGAATAAATCAAACCTGCATTATTATGAGACTCACCTTATGCCTCAATGTCTATGTAACATGTCACAAAGGATTACATTTGGAATGGCTGTGCTCCATAAAGAGAAATAGATGCATGCTTCATCTGCATGCAAGTTGATGTCTAAAGTACATAAATGGTTAGACTAAGCTTGCTACCAAAAATGCATACCTTTTTCCCCCAGAAGTTTCTTTAGTCAGTTTTAATAGCATAAGCTAAACTTTCGACTAAAAAACTATGTAAAAGACCCACATTCGGTAAAACTTGTTGGGCATCTGTGTGTAACAAACTGCATCCATTTATAACCCAAAGTAAAATAAACTTGTTCTGTGCTGTGGATTGATCAAATTGTGTCCCCCAAAGTCCATATACTAGAAGCTTAATTCCCACTGTAACTGTTGAGGGTGGGAAATCCTATTATGATAATTGAAAGGTGGAGCCTTGAAGAGGTGATTAGATTGCAGGACCATGCCGTAACGAAGGGATTAATAATGGTGGTCAGGGACATGGTTCTGAGGGCTTTAAAAGGAAAGCATGTGAGTCTCTTTCTCTCTCTGTTCCGCCATTTTCTACCATGTGAGACCCCTGCATTGCTGTAAAGCCATCATTAAAGAAGACCCACAGCAGATGTGTTCCCTGGACTTTAGACTTCCCAGCCTCCAAAACTGTAAGCAGTAAATTTCATTTTCTTATAAATCACCCAGTTCCAGGTATTTTGTTATAAGCAACAGAAGCGGACTAATACAGTCTGCTAAGCAAGAAATCTTTAAGAAAAATAGTTTACAGTTAGTAGCACACCTAATATGAACATGGTGCCATAGCTTCCACTCGCTCACTCATTTATATATTCAAACATTTATTGAGCTCTTACTCAATGCCAGATGTTGAATTCAGGAGGGACTTCAAAGATGGTATGACACATTCTATGCCCTCAAAAAGCTCACAATCTGGTGGAAGACATGGACAAAGCAGCAAATATAATGTAACAGGTTAAGTCCTGTGATAAGAGAGATAGCAACATGGAGCTGTGAAAACAGAAGGGAAATGACTCAGCCTGAAGTAGCCAAGGAAGGCTTTTTAGAAGACAGAGTGCCTGAGCTGGTTACCAGAAGGGGAGGCAAAGGGCATCTGAAGTGAAGAGAATGGCATGTGCAAAGGTACTGGAGTGTGGGAAGCATGGCACGTTTAGGAAATGGCAAGTACCGTGGGCCATGGTGCTGAAGTAAAAGAGGAGTCAGAGCAGGAAGGGCCTTGAACCCCACACTTAGAAATTCAGATTGCCTCCTAGGCTAAAGGATTTTAAGCAGGGAAATGACTGGATTGAATTCCGGACTTAAAAAGACCTCTCTTGCAGAAGTATGAAGGAAGAAATGGGGAAGAACCAGATCAGTATAGAAGCTGCACTTTCAAATCTAGAGACAGAAAGAGTAGTGGTTGCCCTATGGTGCTGGGAGTGGAGGGGGAGAAGCGGGCAGGTGGGGATTGACTGCCAATGGACCTAAGGGATTTTTGGTGGGGAGGGTTACAGAAATGTTCTAAATCTGGATTGTGGTAATGGCTGTACAACTCTAAATATTAAAGGAGCAAATTTTACTGTATGTAAATTACAACTCGATAAAGCTGTTAGAAAAAAAAAAGAGCAATTGTAAAGACACAGAAGTACCCTATGTAAGAACTGGTGAGGGCCCCTAATAGGCCCTAGATTTAGAATTAGTTATGGAGAATGGATGGAGGACAGGCAGGAGTCAGGGATGGTTCCTGGGAACCTGGATGGAACAGGGACCAGGAG
>NW_007727228.1:202300-203438 GCF_000696425.1 Galeopterus variegatus
TGGAGGACAGGCAGGAGTCAGGGATGGTTCCTGGGAACCTGGATGGAACAGGGACCAGGAGGAAAAGCAGGTCTGTTGGGGAACACGGGGAGCTCCGGTTCTGATATGCTGAGCTTAGGTCCCTATGGAACATACACCAACAATAGGGTTTCTTGAACGCTACATTATTGACACTTTGGGCAGGATAGCTCTTGTTGTGGGACTGTCCTGTGCACTGTAGTATGTTTAGCAGCATCCTCAGCCTCTACCCACTAGATGCCAGTACAGTGTGACAACCAAAGATATTTCTAGCCACTGCCATATGTTCCCTCGGGGGGTGGGGGGAATTACCCCAGTTGAGAACCACTTATCAAAAGAGAAAGACCTTAACTCATGGTTTTTTCCCTTAGTTTCCTTTAAACATAGAAATATAATTCACCATTTAAAAGTGTACAGTTCATGTTTTCAATATATGCAACCATCACTACTAATCGTAGAACATTTTCCTCACCCCAAAAAGAAACTCCATATCCATTAGCAGTCGTTCCCCATTTCCCCTCCCCCAGTCCCTGGCAAACTTTGTATGGATTTGCCTATTACTGCATTCATTTAAGAATAATATGATTTAAGAATCATATGAGGCCTTTTATGTCTGGCTTCTTTCACTTGCACATATATTCAAGGTTCATCCATGTTGCAGCATATGTTACTTCATTTTCTTTTATGGCCAAATAACAATGCTGGATATACCACCATTTGTTTATCTAATCATCAGTTGAAGGATATTTGGGTTGTTTTCACTTTTTAGCTTTTATGAATAACGCGGCTATGAACATTCATGTACAAGGTTTTGTGTGGACATATTTTCTCACTTTTCTGGGGCATACATCTAGGAGTGGAATTGCTGGATTGTGTGCTAACTCTGTCTAAAACTCTTGAAGAACTGCCAAACTATTTTCCAAAGTGGCTGCACCAGTTTACTTCCCAACAGCAGTGTATGAGGTTTCCAATTTCTGCACATGCTTTTTATCAGTTACAATCATTTTTAACTCATATATTTTGTTTTAAAGTTTCCAAGCAAGCATTTAATATTAGGCTGTGCTGTTTGACAACTTTATGGATGAGAAAACTAATGGTCAGAGGAGGGTGATTAACACAG
>NW_007727228.1:204343-234298 GCF_000696425.1 Galeopterus variegatus
AGTTACACCCAGAGGTCGGTAAAGTCCTTTCCAGCACTAATACTTATTCTATGTTGAAAACTGTGTAATTAATTACAATTCTATCCTATCCAATATGTAAGATCCTGGAAACATGACAAGTGACCTGTTTTTGCTGGTGTTTTAATTTGCAGAGATCCATCCACACTTAAACCCCTCCCCTCTCAACTAACTCAGAGATATCACTTAGTGAGTGTCCTCTCTCTCGCATCATTACTTTTCCTCTTTTTTTTTTTCCTTTTTGTCTTTTTTCGTGACCGGTAACGGGATCGCAACCCTCAGTGTCGCGCCCGTGCCGCGCTCAGCCAGTGAGCGGACCGGTCTCTATATGGGATCTGAACCCTCGGTGGGAGCGCTGCCACGCTCCCAAGCGCCGCACTCTACCGAGTGCGCCACCCGGCCGACCCAACTTTTCCTCTTTTTATTGGATCATTCCACTTCCATCAGTATAATCCCATATTTCCTATCTTTAAAATATAATGAAACACCTTTTGGCCCCATATTCCCTGCCAGTGTCCATCTCATTGGTCTGTTTCCCTTTGCAGCAAAACCACTCGAGTTGTCTTCATACCCATTTCCAATTCCTCTCGTCTCATTCTTTCTCAATCAGGCGGTCATTTCCAACACTCTGGCAAAACTCTTGAAAAAGTCACCAATGACCTCTATTTTGCCAAATCAAAATGATGAATTCTCAGCCCTTCTATGACTCAATTTATTAGTACCTTTTGATTCAGATAATCATCCCCTCCTTAAAACACTGCTTTCATTTGGCTCCCAGGACCCTGCTTCCGTTTTCCCTACTTCATAGGTCACTCCTCCTCAGTCTCATTTGTTTGTTCTGCCTCATTTTCCCAACCACTAAAAGTTCAAGTAACACACGGTGCGGTCCTTAGACCGTTGTTATTTGCTACTTTGATGTCTATTAGGCATCTCAAATAAACTCCTCTTTTTTCCTCCTAAACCTCCTACAATCCTCCCCAAATATTCTCCCCACAGTAAATGGCATCTCCTTTCTCCCCCTTTCAGGCCACCAACGTTGAAGTCATCCTTGACTCCTTCCTTCCTCTCACCCCGTGCATCACTCACCTGACCACTTCTTGCCTCCTGCATTGTTACAACATTCTGATCCCAGCCACCACCATCTCTCAGCTGCATCATTACTCTCGCCTCCGAACTGCCTCCCCTTGCTTCCACCCTTGCCCCTATAGCCTGTTATCCCCACAGCATCGAGTGAACCCTTTAAAAAGTAGGTCAGATCACATCACTCCTCTGAACAAAATCCTTACAGGCTGGCTGTGATATTGTCTCCAAAAAGGACACCATAATGCCCCTCTGTGTCTACACTCTTACGTAGTCTCCTTCAACATTGACTCTGGGCTTGGCTATGTGACTTGCTTTGGCCAAGGGGACAGTACAAACATGAAGCAAGCGGGGGCTTGAAAAGTGCTTGTTCACTGGGGCTTGTCCTATGCTGCTGCTAGGAATACTTCTGCCACCATGTGAGCAAACTCCTGGGGGATGAGTGACCAACCATGTGGAGAGAAGCTCCAACCCTTCCAGCTGTCCCAGCTAAGTAAGGCCAAACTAGACCCTCCAGCTCCAGACAAGCTGGCCCAGTCCAGAAGAATAATTTAGCTAACCTAGAGAATCTTGGAAAATAATGTTTAAGCCACTAAATTTTGGGGTAGTCTGTTACCCAGCAAAAGCTAACTGACACATGCCATTTCACCCCAAATACAAGCCAGTGTGTTAGCACAGCCTACAGGGTTCTACGTGATTGGGTTCCCCTCATCCCAGACCATTTCACCTGTTACTACCACATCCAGCACTGTCCTATGTGGTTCTTTTGTGCCCTCTGTTCCCTGTGCCTGCAATGTTCTTTCTTCAGACACCTGAATGGCTTGCACCTTACTTCTTTCTTATCTCTGCTCAAATGCTGCCTCATCAGAGAGAACTTCCCTCACCTCCCTAATGAATGTCTCTATCCATCCCCCTAGCCTGACTTATTTTTCTTTTTAGTCCTTATTATTACCTGACATCTACATTACATATTTATTTCTTATTTGTCACATCCACCTCGCTTTCTCACACACACACACCCAAGACACCAGAATTTATGCCCCATAAGGGCAGAAACTTTGTCTGTCTTGTTCATCACTGTATCCCCAGCACATATAATAGTGCCTGGAATTTTCAAAACCAGGAAAATAATGGAAGTAGTAGTACTTCTGCCAAATTCATTGTGTAGGTAAGTCACCTGGAATGTTTCTAGAGGTTGAGGTGGGAAAAGTGGTGCGTGTGCTCCATACTGGAGCACGTTAGACTTAATGCAGGCTGAATTCCTTGGCACTGATGACCTAGAAAACATGCAAGCAAATGTCCATTACAGATGCAGGTACAGCAGCAGAAGGCTGGCTTGCCACCAGCCAAGTCAGAGTTCTGTTCCTTTTGACCTCCCCTCTTTTCCCTTTCTTCCCATCCTTTCCCCACTAAGTGTGTAACACCTGTTTATCGGATCATTCATTTGTTCACCAAATGATTGGGAAGAAACAAAAACTCCAAGTAAGTATTATCAGCATAGAAATTTATTTGAATTCAAAATAATATGGCTATATTTAGAATAATGTAATAATTATCTAAAGCAAATATCATCATTGGCTCTAAAACGGGTCTAAACATGTCATTCTTTTGAAGTCAAAAATAAGTGGTAAGAATGTACAAAGAAGCAAAAAATACAAAAACAGGTCTGCTGAATACTGGGAGTTGGAATAAGAGGGACATGCTACAAAACTGTAACTGAGTCCAAATTATAAAATGTGCAGTAACAAATTCTCTTGTTTCATCAACTCCCTGGAAAATAAGTCGGTAACCTCAGTAATGCAAGAATACCAGGACAAACTTCCTGAGGGACATAGGTAAATTCACTATACTTCCTTTCTCGAACTCCTCTCCTCACACCCATTTCTTTTCTTTCCTTTAAGATGGGTTTCACTCTGTTTACAAAATATTTGGTTTTATTTGTAAAGTGAAGCAAATAATAACCTGATTGAAGTATTTCTTCAACAATTTAGTGGAAGATGCTCAGGGATCAAACTTTTTGAAAAGGTCAACTCAGCTAGTTAACAGAGATCATCAGGCGCTTGCAGGAAAAAAAAATTTTTCAGATAATACATGTTTGCTGAACAGATGGGAAAAAAGCAGTTAAAAATGGATGGAAAATCCTAAGAATTACTGTGACCTAGACAATCAAAAGCAGACAGATGACCTTTGATTAAAACCATTTACTGGTAGAGTGAGCTAGAAGGAGGCTCCAAGACAGAGTTTAGTTCCCAACAGTGTCCACAGCCAAAAGGCACATTCAGAAGGTCTCCTCCTCTCGTAGAAACTGGAACACGGATGAGAAGTCTTTCTTTGAGTAACCCTTTGCACACATCATCCTGTAGATCTGATGGGCCAGACTGCCCAGAAGGATTGGGCTCTTTGTGCTGGTAGCAGAGTCTTGTGCCAATCCCAGATCCTAAATCAAACAAGGGCAGGAAGGAACACATTGAGATGGGTAGTAAAGGCTCACTTTGGCACTGTGGTTCCTAATGCTTTAGTTTCAAAGAAGAAAAAATGAAGTCTGAAAAAATAAGACACTTGTAAGCACTATGGCAAGTTATATTCTTTTAGAAGTGCTTTCATATATCTGCAAAACTGTTCCAGACAGCAAACTTGATTTCTAAGTGTCTCCCCCACTCCCCCACCCACCACACAACCTTTGTTTTATTTTGTTTTTGAATAGGCATTATTACACGGATCGGATTACACAGGGAAATCGTTTTTCAAATTTGTGAAAGTAAGATCGACATAAAATAAAAACATTTTCTTCAATGAAACAAGAGAAAAATTGCAAAATTGAAAACATTGTTTTAAACATCATTTCATCTAATAAATATTTAAAGTGTGCTGACAATGTGCCAGAAGCTATATACAATGAAGACCAAGACACCTGTAGCCCACCCAAACTCATAGCCTACTGAGGAAGAAAGACACTTAAACAAGCATGCATGTAATTTTTTTTTTTCTTTTTTGTGACCGCTAAGGGGACTGCAACCCTTGGCTTGGTGTCGTCTGCACCGCGCTCAGCCAGTGAGCGCACTGGCCATCCCTATATAGTATCCAAACCCGTGGTGGGAGCACCACTGCGCTCCCAGCGCCACACTCTCCTAAGTGAGCCACGGGGCCGGCCCAGCATGCATGTAATTTGACAGAGGTAGTCTCAAAGGAGCCAGGAAGGCACAGTCTGGGGTGCTGGGTGCAGGCCTTTCAGAGTAAGAGATGGCTAAGCACTGATATAAAAGATGAGCAGGTGTCAGAGAGGCAAAAGCATGGGGATGGTGGGCAAGAAAGAATGATTCTGGGAGAGGGGACAGAAAACATGAAGGTTTGTATGTGAGAGAGAAAAAGAGACAGAAATGAGTTCAGCACAGCTGAAGCAAAGAGAGGGGTGTGGGAAAGCAAAAGGGAGTCCGGCGAGGCAAGCAAAGGCCAAATCATCCAGGGCCTTGTAAGACAGGGTGCAGAGATGGACTTTAAACTAAAAGTAACTGGAAACTATTAGAGAAACTTAATAGGAGAAGTGACATATAGGTTTTTTTTTTTTTTACTAGAAAGCCCACATTTGCTATGTTGTGGAAAATGAATTGGAGAAGATCAGGATGAAAGGCAAGGTGACCAGCGAAGGGCTCTTGTGATATAACATAAGCAAGGCTCAGCCAAGGTACTGGCAGTTGGGGAGGAAGGAACTGAATGAATTCAAGCCATACTCAAGAAGCAGAATGGCTGCCGCTGTGGGGAATAAGACAGAATAAGCCAAGAACGGTATATTGGTGTACGTATTATTACTTTTGTAGTCAAGGGAAGAAAAAGTCTATTAATGGGAAATAAACCCTATGCAGAAAACTGAAAGTCTGTTGGTCTAAAACATATTTTCTACAGTTAAGATCACAGATTTTCTAAAGTTGAGATCACAAATGAGAGAAGGCCAACAATTTGCTTTTCAAATGACTTAATTTACACATAAATTCATATATACTGTAAAAGCAGGAAGATGTATTTGGAAATCTAGTATCATGGGAAAGATCCTCTCTTCTTTTATGATGTATATATGCAATGGTAGTGCATTATTAATAATCAGAAAATTCTTACTGCTCCCATTCTAAAGAATGGGTAAATTAACATAAATTTATGAAAATTTTACTTACCAGCTCATACTATAAATAAGCCTAAGCACAAAAGAAAAATCCTGGCTCATCCTTCCCATCCAAAAGGCCAGGAATTAAAATAAACAAGATAAGGTTTTTTATCTAAGTTTTTATTCTTTTCCAGTGAGAGAGTGAATCACTATTCTTGTAATTTTGCCTTTTAGGATAGGTATATGCTTTGTCCAAAGAAGAGAGAGAGAGAGAGAGAGATTAGACCATTAACATTTTTTCCCTTTCTCTTAGTTAGTTTCTGCATGTACCATACCTTAGCCATGAGCGTTGTTCCAAATCCACCCTGATAATTATTAGCCGAGGGAACTCCATCCATCACCCCAGGTACAGGATTATAAGTGTCACTTGACCAACATCGTCCTGAGCTCATATTTAGAATTTTAGCCAATAGTTTTGGGTCAAGCCCTAACCTGTCAAAGGCCAAAGAAAAGAAGCGTTAACATCAAAATGTAAAAGTCATGCATGACTTATTTACATATGAGGATGCTCCATCTCTCTCCGTTTATCATTCCATTTATTATGTCTTCTAAAATCAAAGCAGATGGATATGGGAATGAGGAATTCAATCCTGAATTACAGAGTATTAAAATCTACTGATTAAACAAAATCACTTCTGAGCCAGGACATTTTGCATTTAGAGAAAACCTTCTGTACTATCCTACTATTAAGAAGAAATAATACAAAATCGCATAAAAGCATTGTCAGTTTATCACACACATGGGTTTTCTAGTCTTTTGGACATTACTGCATTTATGTGTCACACAAGAACCTTAAACAAATATGATAATCTAAATTCTACATTCTTTACTCACAAATGATATATTTCAGAAAGAAATACTGACATATAAATGATGCATCATGGGAGTCTGTGTGGATACATTTATATGTATGTTTATTCCTTTAGCTTTTATGAGAATAAATGCACGAGATGAGCCACGAGCAAAAAATAAGCTTACGAGAAGTTATCGTTATAAAAGACATTTCTTGCTGCAAACTTTTCCTTATTTATTAAATCTTCATTAGACAAGCTTGCTTATGAAGCAAGTCTGTGCCGAGTTGTGACATATGCTATCTACTCAGAGACATGCATTATAGTTCTGGGTCAACTGCTGATAAGGTTACTGATCCTGATAAAACAAAGGTTGCCCAAGCGGAAACATCATTTGTTCTATCACTGGGCCAATGGCATAAACGGCTGTTCAGCATGGAACCTAGGAAAAAATAGAATCAAAATGCTCTATTACTTTGATTCTAAGGTCCTAATGCAGTTTGGGAAGCACAGTTTTGCTAAGTATCACTGAATCTAGTTTCAAATAAAACTTTACACCCAGTAATTTATTGCTTTCCTTCACACAAAGAGCCTTTATAAAACAATTGTCATAAAAGCTTTCTGCTTTTTCTTAAAAACAACCTCTTCCAGAAAATAAAAATAGATTGAAAAGAGACATGTAAATGTTAAACAAATTGTGCATTTTGGCACTGTTAATTTCTTGTTTACTTCGTGTGTTCAAAATATATGTCTGTTTATTTCAAAATCTGAATATCATAACCAGTAAAACATTTTTCTGATGCTAGAGCAGGGTGATAGGGCTAACAGCCAAGGATATGTGTAGAATTACCACGTAACACAACTGTTCTCTAATCAGGCTTTAAAGGGGTTAGATGAGGTTCACGAAATGCTATGTGGCATGCCACGTATCTGAATTCATATAGTGGCTCCTGTTACAATGATGGGTTTTTACTGAGGATTATAGCAAATACCAGAAGATTCAATCTAAATCAGCTATCATACATTCTGTTCAACTGCAGATTGCCAGAGAGAAACTCAACAGTTTCATTCATTCTTTTATAAAGATCCAAGTTTGTTGTATGTGTAGTCTGCTACTGATGATTTCTTTCCCCTTTAAATAAAACCAGGCTATCAGTATGCTGTTGTGGCACCTGACTTAAGAAAAGATAAAGCCAATGTGTTTAGGGAATGACTGTGAAAAGTAAAATCACAAATTAACAACTAGTTAATTTGCTGTAACTGCAAATACGTTCTCTAAGCACAAATGTTCAAGAATGTATATATCTCTAATGTGCTCAATACAGGGGGGAATATTTTTAAAAACTACAAAACACTGCTTTTCCTCTACATTTGAAATGTAATTTAGGGGCTTCCTAATTTAGCTTTTCTTTTAAGAGGGTTCATCACATTGAAAGCAGAGTTACTCCCCTCTTCATAATCTACCAGGTTATACTCAGCAGTACCTCACAAGAGTCTTCCCTGCAAAGGCAATTCACATTCTGTAATACTCACCAAAATGGTAAGCAAAGCTTACTACCCCAACTTTGTAAAACCCTACATTTTTCTTGAATGTTTAAAGAAAACTACTGGCACTGATTTATGGAAACCCTTTTTGGTGAACATATTACTATTAAGAAGCATCCTGAGGAGCACACACAAAACGTCGGGTGGCAGTTGTACCCAGCTCACTCTTCAAATCTGATGTTTCCCCACCTTGCTGATTCCCTTCAGGAGATGGCTACTCCCTCCCTGCTTTTCCTCCCCACACCCCAGCAGCAAAGTGCATCATTAAAAAGAGCAAGTTAGAAGTGTTTTGCATTTTATCTTTCTGAGAATTCTTTCCCTGGCACATACATAACTGACAGTTAAAATTAGACATGATATTAAAATCAGTTACTGAAGTCCTCTGTCTTCCACTGCGCCCAAGGCTTGTAATGGTCTGCAACTAGCTAGAATACACAGTAATTGTCATTCAGAGAGTCTATCCTAGAACGTCATGCTTCACTGGAGAAGACTGAGTTTCCATTTGAAATCAACAAATTAATCCAAGACAGGTATCTGAAAGGGCAAGTTTAATAGGAAGCAGCTACTGGGCTCTCAACCATGATAAAATGTTATTGCTGTTTCCCTGTAAATTGGCTGGGAACATATGATACTTTCTGCATAAGAGCCCCATTGCTGTGCAGGAGATATACAGCTCAAGCCATCAAAAGGATGACAGTCTGTCAGTCCCCATAATAACTTGCCACTGGATGTGGTTCGAGAGTGCACGCGTGCATGCATGTGGCTTTACAATTGCTGGAATGTTCTCTGATATAAACAGAGAATAAATTCATTGGTCTGACTGCATATATAATACAACGAAAATAAAAGTCACAGTGTCAAATCTACTTACCTTTAAAATACAAGAATTTTAAATGAACTTTTGGGAGAAGTAAAAATGATGCATAAACTGTAAAAAAAATTAAAGAGAATCCAAACATTCGCCTTCACTATCACCAAAGCTTTAAGGGCCAAAAAAGTTTGTTCACTTTGTATTCTCTATCTATACCGTCTGATTTTATGTAAGAACAAAACAAATTATGTCACTAAACTGCAATGTTTGTATCACAGGAACATACCTGAAAATGAAACACCTAAGACCACAGTCAATTTTAATCACTCACTCACCAATGTTTTGTCAGACTCTGCTGTGTGCAGGTGCTATGCAGAGCCAGGGAAACAATAATAAAGAAGCTAAGAGGAGACACCTCCACCCAGACAACTTTGACCAGAGGCAGGAGAAGCGCCATATCCTATCCACTCACTCTGCACGCTCACTGCCCCCCCTCATTTGACAAGACTTCACTGAGTGCCTACTATATGCCAGGAGTGCTCTTAAGATAAAGCAACGAGTAGACAAAGCCATTCCCCTTCATGGAACTTACATTCTAGATCAGAAGACAGGTATTAAACAAACAAATAAATATACAGTGGCAGCAAGTGAGAAGTGTTATGAAGAAAAAACATTAAGGTACAATTCAATTCAAATACTAACCACATCTCACGACAACCACAAATATCAATAACTACCACATACTGAGTATCTACTATGTGCCAGGAACTGTTTTAAAAGATTTACATGGATAAACTCATTTAATCTTCACAACAATTTGGTGGATAGATACTATTATTTTTGTCATTTTAGAAATGATAAAAACTTAAGGCTGTGGTACAGTTGAGCTGCAGACCTAGATGGACACCCAAACTCTAACCACCATGAATCTCAGTAGGTCATGCGGGTGGTGAACTTAACAGTTAACCAGCCAATATGACGGCATTTTATCAGTTTATTAAGAAATCTGGTCAAACTTTTATTATAAACCTTTTGCCATTTGTTATGATTATTAGGGTATACAACTAACAGGCTTCAGTCATCACGTAAATGAAAAGGCAACATCTTTTAAGGGCAGTAAACAAGGAACTAAAACTATGCTTGTGGGAAAGTTCTCATCTTGAACAGCCTTTCAGAAGTTTAACTGTTTTAAGCATCTTTTGGTGCAAGACAATATGGTGACTGCTGGAGGGGCCTGGGCCTTGGTTGGAATGCAAATAACTTGTTATACCACCAATATTTAAAACAACAACAACAACAAAACAATTTCCAATGAAGCAAAAATAAAAAACGAAACAACAAAATTCACAGTATCAATGTTGTTTCTATGGGATACACAGGAACAAAACATCTCTAATACAAATAGGGCACTTTCAGGGCCATAAAATTATGTTTCTGAGTCCTAACTAGGACCCAATTAGAAAGTAAAAAGGTCTATTAAAAAACAATCTCAAAACATATTGTATACCAATATTTTTCACTCTTTACTTTTTTTTACAACATTTTAAAATTTCACAAATCACCATAAAGACTAACTGTAAAAGAGCACAGGGTCAATAAGAACTTTAAAATGTAAGATTTTATTCTCCTATTTAAAAAAAAGTGGGAACAGTATTCCAGAAAAAACACTAACATGAGAATTAAATTAATCAGAAATAATCACTTCATAGGACTAGGTGAGTCAATTTGTAAATGTTGACATCTAAAAAAATTTCACTTCAGAGTAAACAGAATATAGTTGCGGCTGAACCTCTTTGATGCTATACTACTTTGTGGGAATTTACTACTTGGGAATTTATGCCTATTCATAGGACTAGGTGAGTCAATTTGTAAATGTTGACATCTAAAAAAATTTCACTTCAGAGTGAACAGAATATAGTTGCGGCTGAACCTCTTTGATGCTATACTACTTTGTGGGAATTTACTACTTGGGAATTTATGCCTGCTGATTCCAATTTTCTCTTTCACCTTGCAAAGCTCAATAAATTGTGGCCACTCTCTACACTCTATTAGAGAACAATCCTGTCATTTTAAACCATGTCTGTAAACCTCAGAGATAAGACAATAGCAGAAGCACTCATTTTAGGGCTTTCAAACCGCTGAGAATCTTTCTAAGATAAAGTGATAAAATCCTAATGTTATGAAAATAAACAATTCATTAATACAATCTGAAACAATAGAAACTTATACATTATTTTAACAGTTACATAAAACTAGTGAGTTTCTGCCTCACATTCAGACTTTTAAAATATATTTTATAATACATATATCAGTATATATGTAGAGTTTTAGAAAAATTAAACATTTAAAAGTTTCAGACTTCTAAATATTGTTTTTATTGTAATAGATCCAGGCCAAAAATAAGAGAAACTCTATTTATTGCTTCTGCTTTTGAAGTTTCTATTTGGAATTTTATCACTTTTCATTTTCTCTTTCAAAACAAACTCACTATAAGTAGTCAGTGGTTTTCAGTTCATTATGTACCTTTTATCTGATTGGTTTTCCTACTATTCTTTATTAGCTGGTGTTCAAAGTAGAACTTCCACAAACGCTCTATACAAAGCTTCATTTTAGAAGGGCAAATGATCATCTAATAAGAGTTTTGACAGGAAAATTATTCAAGGAATACCAAAGGATGCATCACTATGACCAACGAACTTTCTGATACAGTGATGCTCAGGGTAAGGACTATAGAACAAACTGATAGATAGGGGAAAATTTTAGTATAGCATAATCTAGGTTCACGTAGGCTTTTTCTTTTTATGACATATTCATTTATATCTAGAAAAATAAAAATAAAATCCTAAAGATGAATATGCATACTAATCTTCTTGTCAACACCAATTGATTCTGGATGCAATTTGCATTCTAGAAATTTACATTTTCTTCTTTCATGAAATTAGTCTAGAGAATGGAAATGAAAACAAGTTACTGCTACCAGTATTTCAATTATGATAAATGAAAAAATGATCCAAAACTAAAACTGACCTAAAACTGGCCACAATACAGCTCCCTATATACTACCAAGTTTACTAAGGCTTTATACAGATATGCCTTACCATCTTATAGACATTCAGTTTTAAAATGTAAATGGTACAGGATATTGATAAACCAATTAGCACTGATGCAAAGCAAATTCCTCTTTTATCTCAATTACAACATGACAACTTAATAGGTCAAGATAGTTTAACATCTGAGACAAGGGCAATTCAATAAAACAACAGCATCTTGATATGGTAATTAAGAGGAAATGTGAACCCATTACCATGTTTTAAAAAATATCTCAGGCACTTTGGCTCCTTCTATTGCTTTTATCAAAAGCTGTGATGTGAAACACTACCTATCCGTTTTGTGATATATTTGGTAAGCAGTTTGGGGGAATGTGAAAAAAAAATCTAAATAAAGCATCTTTCTCGGTAAGCATTTTCTAAAGAAATGTATATTTATTATTTTCATGAAATATAAAACATTCAAAATATGAATTAGGTGTTTAATCTTATGTAGCATTTGTAACCCAAAAGACTAAAGGCTAAAATTAAGACATTAACCTTAAGCATTCCTTTGTTTTTGTTTTGGGGGTTATTTTTGGCGGGTGGGGGTTGGAGGTGGGTGGCTGGCCAGTACAGGGATCTGAACCCTAGACCTTGGTGTCATAACACCGTGCTCTAATTGACTGAGCTAACTGGCCAGCCCTAACTTTAAGCATTCTATAGGATGACCACCCACAGGAAAAACAGAACTCGTGAATCACTTCAAGCAAAATATGAATGCCATTTTATTTTAATAGAAAAAGGTATACTAATGCAAAGTACCTCAACCACAGGCAAGTTAAAATGAAAGAGTTACACGTATATAAACTGCAGCTTTATGAACGCTATACAGTTTATCCTGAGAACGAACCACTAAGTACCCTTTTAGTGCAGATTTTAGGAACTATATTTGAAATAGGTACATTAAACTAGACACATGGTATCATAACACTTGAATTCACTATACATTAAAATCGTGTTTTATACAAATTTGTCCTGACATTGCCAAAGTATGTTTAAATTTTATAGTAAAAGTGTTTCTTGCATTTCAACATAATAGAAAAAATGGGCTCCCATATAAAAAGGATAATATAACTTCAAATGCATAGCACAATACATTTTATAGCTACGGTATAAGAGTATTCATGCTCTCCAGGGTCCTACTGCTCGTCCAATAAGAAAAGTCTATTAAATTTCAATCATGAAGTGCTTTCAAAATGTTCCTGGATCAACTCGCTTCTCTCTCATGAACACCATTTTTTTTAACATCAGAAAATCAAATAGGAAAGCCCGTAAAAATTGTTAGGATGTGAAAATGTACTATTCAACAAACCTGATTCCAAGATTCATAGCTTCAGCAGTTCCAATCATACTAACAGCTAACAGCATGTTGTTGCAGATCTTTGCAGCCTGAAAATAATTTAAATTGAGTACATATTAAATGTCTTTATTTTCAAGTTATAACTAACAGGAAGTTCTTCTTTGCCCAATTCCATAGGTTTCTTTCTAAAAGAAATATGAGGAGTCTTCACAAAGTTCATGGAAAAAAGGCCCATAGTATCTTTCAATTCCACTTTTTCCATGAACTTTTTGAAGTACCCCTGTAGCACTCAACTGTTGATTCTCTCAAGTGGGGAAGGGAACACAGTGCAGCATGCCTCCCTCTGAGCCAAACACGCTATCCCAGGGCAGACTTGGGTTCTCTTCCACTAGGTAATAAACCCACAGTGGTGACTGCACTCCTACTGTGGGCTCAGCTCTACAGGGAATAATGATCTACGTAACATGACTGCTCTTTAAGGAAGGGGGCTTACATTCTAATTGGGAAATGGGAGTAATACACAACATAAAAAGGCAACAAACAGACAAAAACAAGTTAGCAGTATATTATATGGTACAGGCTACAGAGACCATAGGAGTTCAGAGAAACAAGATCACTGAAGGCAAGAACAGAGAGGAAGTAGAACCTGAAACGATCTCTCAGGCCAAGGCAAGATTTAAACAGGTAAGAAAGAGAAAGGAGGATATTAGGGAAAAAGGTAAATTTTAAAAAAAATATAAAAATAAATAAAATAAAAAAATAAAAATAAAAATAACAAAGATGAGTGACAAAAAAAAAATAATAATAAAGTTCTGATGTCAAATTTGGAAATTGGGATTTGAAACCAGGGGAAAACTACATTACTGTTATTTATGACCTTTCCAAAACATTATGTTCAGATTTCTGTGACTGGTGCTAATAAAAGGGATGTCAACCGTGAAAAAAATAAATAAATAAAAAAATTAAAAAGGGATTAAATATAAGTGCACAGATGCTCCTGGAAACAGTAAGAAAATTGACTCATGTGCATACATTCTAAGGAATGGCGAAAAACTCGTTAAGACTGAGTCAAGAGCTACTTAAGAGCTACGTGGCATTGATGGTGATGGTATCTTCAGAGAGTCTTTACATGAACTACTAAAATCATGATTTAACCCCAACCAGGGTTTTTTTTAAGACTACTAGTGAAGGGCTTCTGTACCCAACCCAGCTACTCAGGTGTTTGTGGGAGACTCTTGTCAGACATTACTACTTCCTAGGCAGAATGCTTGGAAAAGCTCTCTGAAAATATGCTGGTGGAACTTGACATTTGCAGGCTTTTTCCTTTCTCAGTTGCTTGGGACTAGTGCAGATGTGGACATTCATCACCTAGTCTCCTTAGATCCTGAAGTATATAAGAATTTCTTGTTTCTCAAGAGCTATGAAGATGACATGTTAGACCTTGGGCTGAACTTCACTGTGGTGAATAATGACCTGGGAGAGGCACAGGTAGTTGAACTGAAATTTGGTGGAAAAGATATCCCTGTCACCAGTGCCAACTGATTGTGTATATCCACCTCATAGCCACCTACAGACTGAACAAGCAGATCTGCCAGCACTGCCTGACTTTCAGTCAGTGCCTGGCCAGCACTGTCAGCCTTGAAGCCTCTGAATATTTGATTGGCAAGACATTCAGGTATTAATTTCTGGTGCACAAGTTCCCACAATTCTAGAGGACCTAAAATCCTTTACAAACTATTCAGTAGGCTATTCTCCTAATCATCCTGTCATTAAAATCTTCTGGAAAGCTGCAGGTTTTGCTGATGAAGAAAAATGCAAATTTCCCAAGTTTGTAACAAGCTGCTCTCGGCTCCTCTCTTGGGGGTTAAGGAATTGTACCCTGTATTTTGCATTAACAGAGGCTTGACCTCGAGCAGCTCCCCACAGCTGGCACCTGCATGAACCTGCTGTAGCTCCCTGAATTTTATGATGAGACACCTGTGCGAGGTAAACTGGTATGTGCTATTGGATGTGCTCTGGCTTTGAGCTCAGCTGAGCTGAAACTGATGTTGAATCTGATCCTCTCCAGAGGACTCAGTGCCTCCTTCATCAGCAGCACCTCCTCCACACCTGCGAGGAACCGTGAGGATGCACAGGCTGGACACCCACGGCTCTCCTACACTCCTCCTTCTTTTGGGCCTTCCTTCATTTTTCAAATGATTTTTACTATGATGTGTCACTTATTTAGATGGACACTGCCTTTCAAATAACTTAAAATACAAATGTTATGAACCACGTGGCTAATTTAGTAATTTTGCCAAGAATAGCACAGTTTTTAGATTAGCAACAACTTGGTGAAATTAACGAAAGATGGAGCTTTGGCTTTGCTGATCAAACTGGAGTTCCTTCCTGAGTTGGTGTCACCTGTTTAATGGGTTCAGACTGGGCTGCACAGTCTGCAGAGATACAGGGTCTGAGAGATTGAGACACTTACTTTCAGGGGGCCCGCTGCTTCTCCTGTGCCTGAACTGTTTAAAAGTCTAATTGTTAAAACTAACAATTCGGGCCGGCCCGGTGGCGCACTGGAGAGTGTGCTGCTTGGGAGTGTGGCGGCGCTCCTGCCGAGGGTTCGGATCCCATGTGGAGACCGGTTCCCGCTCACTGGCTGAGCGCGGTGCGGGCGCAACACCAAGGGTTGTGATCCCATTGCCGGTCAGTAAAAAAGACAAAAAGGAAAAAAAAAAACCTAACAATTCTTTTCCTGCTGCCATTTCCCAAAGTGGTTAGGTGTGGAAAACAGATAATGATGGTAATATCTTATTTGTGCTTTTTAAACCCTTTCCCTCCACATGGGTCAAGTATGCTTATTTTCAGTATACCAGGGACCTCCATCATGAGGGTCTGCGTATCACTATGTGTGGATGTGAGGTGGGGACTTCATCTGTTGTTCTGTTTCTGTCTCTGCTTTGAGCCTGGAGAGCTTTCGGGAGAGGTAGAGAGCAAGGGTCTGCCCAGCTCCTACGGCATATATGTTGCCTTCAATACATGATGACTTGGGGGAGAACAGACACTGTAGCAGCTATTAAAGTCATCTGAACCAAAGTGGCAGGCCGTGTCTTTGTCTCTGATGCCTGCCATGGCTGAGTCTTTCCATGATCCACTCGCCCTCCTCTCCCCTGGGCTGTACCAGTCTTCCTGGATATTTTGGGGTAACTCGCCATGCTTTGGCACCCTCTGCTTAGTGGTGCTGCTTTGATACAAAGATGAGTTCAGTCCCTGATGCATGTCCAGGGAGGAAAAGCGTTTGGTGATTCTCATAATAAGGCACTTTATCATTTACCAGGTCCTGACTAGTTGCTGGGTGTTTTGACTCTCTAAAAACAAAGATTTTCAAAGTGTCAGCTATGGAAGCAGAGTGATCCTTTGCTGATGCTGGGGAAGAAGGAATCTAAATCCTTATTCATTCTTCTATGGCTAGTATTTTACTGTCACTAGAGGCTCTGTGGGCTGTCATCGTTAACTGACCATAATTCGCATTATACTTTTAAATGTGGGAGACTGAGTGACATTTTTAAGACAATGACCATTATCAAAACAAAAGGTATAATCTCTTAATTTGAATAATAAATTGTTTAAATGCTTAAAAAAAGAAAAGAGCGATGAAAGTTAGGTGGAGAGTTAAAATTTGACATGGTAGGAAATAGGAATCTATTTAAAGTTTCTAAATGGGGAAATAGTATGATGAAACAAGTAACCTGATGGAGTTGGTTTTGGTTATCGTGTTGAGCAGAGTGGTAATTCGGCAACCAGAGACCCATTAGACCCTCTGAGCAGTAAAGTAGGTGTGAGATAATGAAAGAAAGACTGGACCAGGTAATGTGTGGAATGGACAAGATGGTCAACAATTACAGTCACTGAAGCCAAAATAAACAGAGCTTGGAGACTGACTGGACAAGAGTACAGAGACAAGAAGTATATCTAAGATAATACCAAAGTCTTGAATGAGATAAAGAGGGTCCTAGCAAGCAGGACAAAAGCTTTAAAAGGAGAGTGAGCATGTGTTGGGAGACGGAGGCAACTGGTTTTGACTTCAGAGTTTAATACTGTCAATCACCTCCTATTTCTCACATTTCTAAATAAAAATTATTTACTTTTCAAGAAAAAGATTAAACTGCACAGGTGACTTCTACCTGATTATACTACAAATAGAGCCATAGCAAGTAATTACAAAATTAAATGGAGGATAATAGCAATTCAAACAACATAAGCACTTCAAATAGAAGCAGTTTTAAAGATGATTCCAGTAGTAACTGGAATGACATGTCAAGATCCTAATGATGGAACTTTTGATATCCTTTTTTAATAAGTAAACTTGCTTAAGCTCACCAGGAATTATAGAAAACTAATTTATTCCAAATTAATTAAAGAAAACCTGAACAAAGAATCCATAGATTGGACAGAGTAGAGAGGAATAAGAATGTGGTCAGGAAAGAGAAAGGAACATTAGTCCATTTTACATCACTGAGTCAAGGTCATTCATGTGAAAATGTTACCTGCCCAGTTCCAACAGGTCCACAATACACCACATTGGAGCCCATGCACCCCAGCAACTCCTGGGCAGCAGCAAACTCATCTTCAACTCCTCCCACCATAAACGTGAGGTTCCCAGACCGAGCAGCTCCTACACCTGAATCATTTGGGGGTAAACAGATAGAGGCAAAGGATACATTTCTTAAAATTTTTAAATAGTAAAATTAGAAAAAATTCCAAAACCAAATGAAAACATCTTGTCTCCAAACTGTATTTATGCCAGGCATGTGTAGGATACTCTAAATTTCTATAGGAATTGTAGAAATTACTTCAGTAACCAAATATTATACATGTGAATCACAAACCAGAAGGAACATACGAATTCAGTCATCCTCATATCTTCTATTTTTCTTAAACATTTTTGTGTAAGCATAGCATGATAGACATGGGAATTTGAAATATGAATTTTATTATTCCCATGCTTTTATTCTTCTCCTAAGAAACCTATTCAGTAATAGAAAGTATACAAAAAAGTTTTAACGGGACCCTGACCAGCACAGGAACAGCCAGAGGGGTTTGCTACCCAAGTTGAATTTTGGGTCTCTCGCTCACTCAGTCTCTGAATACTATCTACAGATGACATCTACAAAGAGAGAGACCTGGCTCTTTTGCCCATAAACAAGTAGGTATTTCAAATGGTAAGATTCAGTTTAAGGTCTAAACTGTTCTTTATTTAAACTGATTATTCTGATGTGCACTTTCCAGAATTATTTTTCCTTTTTTTTTTTTTTTTGTCTTTTTTCGTGGCCAGCAACGGATCGCAACCCTCAGTGTCGCGCCCGGACCGGACCGGGACCGGCAACGGGATCGCAACCCTCGGTGTTGCTCCCGCACCTTGCTCAGCCAGTGAGTGGCCGGTCTGTATGTGGGATCCGACCCCTCGGCGGGAGCGCCACCGCACTTCCCAAGTGGCGCACTGTAGCAGTGCGCCACCGGGCTGGCCCCAAATTATTTTTCTTTTCCCTCCTGCTATCTACCTTTTGGGAAACTCATTCCTAGTAATGTGAGCAGGAAGAAGAAATAAACTTTAACAGTAGTTTGGCTACTTCTTAGTAGCTTTTAACAAAGGCTTAATGAATGTTCATTGATTGAAATGATTGGAGAAACAACTTCTAATTTAGCATAGAAAATATGGCCTAGACTTGTCCTGAAAAGGGGGAGAAACTTGATTCATCTAAATTTTTATTAGCTATAAAATAAAAAACCAAGAGTATCATTACTGTTTGTAGTATTGACAGAAATCTTAATTCATAATTTTCAAGTTAGGTTTTGTTGTTCAAAACTGTGGAAAAGCTAATTAGTACAATTTTTGCCATTACAACTTTATTTACAGTATAGCTAGGAATAAAGCAACAGAAATTGTACTATGCATCAAAACTGGCCATTAGAATAGACAGCTGCAAGTAATGGCATGCTTTTGAATTTAATTTATTCAATGAAGTTTTTACACATTAAAAAAAAAAAAACCCAAGCAAAGAGACCCCTGTTTCATTCAAATTGTAAATATTCTGCTATTGCCAAATAAAGTAGCTTTCTATTTTATGGTTCATACTATTTTTAGCCAATTATTAAAAGCAAAAGAAGTCAGCAGCCAAACAATCTTGGAAGAGAGTGCCCACATGTTACAAAAGCCTAAGATGCTCATACATATGGTTAAATTCAGTTATTTCACAGTACCTTCAAACACACTTTGAAATAAGTTATGTACAAAAAACCAATTGTAAAAAATGCTCTCAATTAACCAATCAATGTTATTTGAACATTCTGATAATGTTAACGTTTAAGTGACTGTCATTTTTGTTAGTTTCTAATTTACTTCACTAAGATGGTGAACCATTAATGTTTTACAATTATTTTGCTCAATTTCTATAGCCATTTTTATTCAAACCATATAACCACCCTTTCTCCTAATCCTATTGATATGACCTAGAGAAATTAAGTAGACAATTTAAGTCAAAGCTTACAAACAAATCCAGCACTATCCATCACAGATCAATAGTTTTGTATCTAGATTACAGACTGCTAAGTAGCTTCAGAGAGTCATTTCTTACGAGAAAATTAATGCTGACAATGTTCTCAGCTGGTTAGTCTTTTGACAGGTGCACTTTCTCATTTGTTCAAACACATATTGTAAAAAGAAGAAATAAGTTATGTAAGAAAAGAAGACCTCAAAAGAAAGAATAGTTTCTCTTTTAATTCAGAGGTCCATGGTAGTTCCACTCTTTCCTCCTCTCAATGTTGTGGTGTAATTATTTCCAACTTTATCATAACCTACATCCCAATGTCAGGGTCTGGCTAAAATGGGTAATTCTAAAGTTTTGGCATTCCTTGGAACCAAATTCTATTTTCCAATACATACATATTCTTTTAACCATATAACACTATCAAGCCTAGTCCTACTGCAAAGGCAGAATTAAGAAATAAGTTTTCCTAAAGTAAATGTAACAATTTTGAACTTAGTAAAGAACATATTGAAAGCTGGAACTCTAAAGATGTATAAGACATCTTATGGATTTTAGAAGTCACTGTATAGACTTTTATGTCTATCAATAATAAACCATAAACTACAGTGACATGACATTTTAATTCAAGTCCATTTTCCAAAATAGGAAAACACGGAATACACTCAGGCAGCTGCTAGAGTACTGAAAGAAGTATTTGTTTTACCTTATATTTTAGTAATTATATATATAAAACCAAAATATACCCTTTGCTTAATTCTATTATAGCATTTATCACACCTTACTGAAATCTTTGATTTTCTTACCTGATTCCTCCACTTATGCTTCTACAAGGTCAGCACTGGGGTCTTAATTATGTCAGTATCCTCATTATTATAATGCATGATATATTCAATAGACAACTGTTTGATAAATAAATTAATGAGCATGGTAAAAAGAATAAAGAATCTGGAGATGTAATATCTGGTTTCTAGGATGTGCTACTTGCTGGCTGCATGATTACAGGGGCACTTCAAAAAGTTCATGGAAAGATTCGTATTATCTTTCAATTCCATTTTTCCATGAACTTTTTGAAGTACCCTTGTATAAGCAAATTATTTAACTTCTGAGTCTCAGTGTATAAAATGGGAAAATCATTAATAACTTCTGCATAGAAAGGCTATGGCATATGCTATAAAATTAAAATGCTGTTTAAATGCAAGGATTTACTACATTATAACTTGGGTTTGTGAAGTGGGCATTTACCTATTTGGTTATCTATGCCACTATCTTCTCTTGAATAATTTTAGCCTCTCTTGCCAAATACTAGCTGATTTGGGCTAAACTGATAAACAAGAAGCAGGGTGACCCAGGTTAAGAGGTACTAGAGTGGTCATAGCCAGTGATGTTATGATTACATCACTGTGAAGACCTCTTAAAAAATCTTTCAATGGCAACGAAGTGTATGGTGAAGAGACAAGAAATGTGCATTTGTTTTATCCATTCGACCCAATTAACTGGTTACCTACTAAGTATCAGGCCCTGTGGATAGCCCTGGGGTGAAGGATCAATCACGTAAGGCTCTGCTCCTAAGAAGTTACACCCTTGTGATCCGGCCACTTCCTCTTTGTCTATCACTACTGCCCTGGTGTGAGCCACCACCACCTCTCACCTGGACTACTGCAATAGCCTCCTACTTGACCTCCCTTTTGCTGTTACTTCCATAGTCTATTCACTATACTGCAGCTAGAGGAATTCCCCCAAAACATGAATCTAGTTCATCTGTTCATCTTTCTCCTCTACTCTCAACCCTCCAAAGGCTTCCCACTACTCTCAGTATAAAACCCAAAGTCTTACAAAGCCCTACGTTATGTGTCCCTTGGCTCCCTCTCTCATCTCATTTCATACCATTCATTCCATCACTGGTTGCTTTCCAGCCACCTTGGCCTCCTGCTTTTCCTGAAACAGGTCAAGCGTGTTCCCATCTCAAAGCCTTGTACTTGCTATCCCTTTTGCCTGGAATGTTCTTCCCCCAGATATCCATCACTTGTACACTTCACTTCATTCAGGTCTCTGCTCAAAATTCACCTGAGAGGCCTTCCCTGACCACCCAATCTGACAATCTAGAATAGCACCTCATCATTCTCTCTCCTTTTCCTGCTTTAATTTATTACCACCTGTTTAACACTTCTATTTGTTTCTGCTCTGTATTCCCAAAATGCACATGAGCTCCATGAGGGTAATGAATGTTGGCTCATTCACCCCATATCCACAAAATGTGGTACATAGAAGATGCTCAGTAAATAGACTATTGTCTAAAGTAAGAGAGAAAAGGAAGCAGTAAGGGAAGGAAGGTCAAGGAAACGGATGACTGCCATACTGTGTGGTAACTGCTCTCATGGAGATATGCACAAGATGCCAAGGATCACAGACAAAGCATTTCTGTCATTCCAGCAAGTCATTAAATGCTGCTCATCCTAAGTTTTTTCATCTATGAAATGAGGTGATTAGACAAAATTATCACTGAGTTACTTTTAAGCTTTTGAAACTCTATGACAATCTGGGGTTTTCAAGTTTACATACATCCACTTTCCCAAAACATACAAAACCAAGGCATGTTTCACTTTATACAAATAGTACGTAAATGGTTCCAAATACGAAAAGAGTTAGAAAATTAATTTTCTCATGCAACTATAAATTAATTATAAATTAAACCTAATAAGCTTTACTACTGTGAATGCCTGTAATGCTTTAACATTTTCCTGTGATAACGTCTCTAGTGTTTCTCTCCCGTGATCCTAGAATCAGAAAAACTGAACTCATTTATACAAACAAATGAAAAGGCAGACACCTAAACCTTTCAAAATGGCTAGCTGACAATACTGCTTTTAAAGTGATAGACATCTATCACCTCTCTTTGAATGTTGTTTCTATTTCAATTAGCCTTATAGAGAGGCATATTTAAATCTAATCAACATCTGTAAGTCAGCCCCTCTCTCTTAAAAAGAAAAAAGGTATCATAGGAAGCCTCCATTAGCTAAACCATCTTCCTTCTTTCTTTCCTTCTACTTCTACTTGTAGCTGATATCGAAAATTTGATCATTGGAGATCCATTTTTCACTAGTTCTCAATCCTGGGAATGAGGAAGAAATAGTCCTTTCCCTCAAGGGGTTTGAAATCTAGTGTTTGTGATGGTGGTGGGAGAGGGGTAAATGGAGGTGTGAGAAGGGATAAGGGAAACACGTATAGGTAATAAAAGACAGAGTTAGATGACTGCTACAGGAGAGGTATAAATATAGTTGTACAGAAGCTCAAAAAAGAAAAACATCATCAGCAAGCATCTATTCAGTGCCTTTAACAACTTGCTAGATCTTTGTGTTAGGTGCAAAGATTCAATGAGTAAGCATATTTTCTGAATTAAAAATCAGGACCTGTTTTCTGCTTAAAGAGAATATTTGAAAAATGACTAGTCCAGAAAGTCTAAAGTGTCAGGTCACAGTAGATATAAAACACAGTCTTTGCCTTCAAAAGGTCTAAAATAATAATTAGTGAAAAGAGATGTATACCCAGAAGAAAATGCCAAAAAGTAGCATCATATTGCAAGTGTCAGACGAATGATGGCAACTGCCACCAAATCCTGATTCCCTCTTTCCTTCCATTTTTCAACCTCCATCATTGAAAGAGTAACGAATTTTCAAAAACAGAAAGGTGAAAAAGAAAGCAAGAAATTGTTCTCAGAGAGAAATGATCTTGCTGTCAACTGTGAGTAGGCTTGTAAAAATTTTGACAATAATATAGTATTCTGAATCCATTTGCAAATCTGGTTCAGAACAGTTTAAACTAACATGAACTGAGACTCAACTAGGTATGTTTTATATACAGACACTGAGTTCTGCCTATTATCTAAACACACATTATACTCTACCTCTCTTCACAACCAATTTGAGTTTGCTTATCAGAATAAAACAATTACAAAACAGAAAATCAGGAATAAGGAAGAATAAGTTCAAGAGATCTATTATACAACACGATGACCACAGTTAACAACAGCGTACTATATTCCTGAAAATTGCTGAGTAGATTTTAAGTGTTCTCATCACAAAAAATAGTAAGTATGTAAGATAATATAAATATTAATTAGGGGCCGGCCCGGTGGCGCACTGCTACAGTGCGCCGCTTGGGAGCGCGGCGGCGCTCCCGCCAAGGGTTCGGATCCCACATACAGACCGGTTCCCGCTCACTGGCTGAGCGAGGTGTGGGCGCAACACCGAGGGTTGCGATCCCGTTGCCGGTCCCAGTCCGGTACGGGCGCGACACTGAGGGTTGCGATCCGTTGCCGGACACGAAAAAAAAAAAAAAAAAAGACAAAAAAAAAATATTAATTAGATTGATTTAGCATTCCACAATGTATACATATATCAAAACTTCATGTTGTACACGATAGATATATATAATTTTTATTTGTCAATTAAAAAAGTAATTTAAAAATAAAATAAATTTAAAGAAAAAGAAAAGAAAATCAGAATAAATACAAAAATATAACCATAAGATCCCACAATAAATTTCAAATATGAAACTGAGTAACTTAGAAGTCTTGTTAAACCCTAATAGAGGAATAAACCAGCCTCAAAAAAGTATATCAGGATACCTCAAAAAGTTCATGGAAAGATTCATATTATCTTTTAATTCTATTTTTCCATGAACTCTTTGAAGTACTTCAGTTTAGTTACACATTTTTTGAAATTCTCATTTGGAACTTTATGCAGGAGGCAGTACATGAAGTAATGGACATGTTCTTCACACTTTTACATCAAATGCAGTGATTTTTTTTCAAGACAAACTGAATTAAAACTCATTTCTTGCTTTATAACCTTTTCTGGCTAATCTTAGCCTGGCACCTGTAATAGATGTGAAAATTAACATGAATCACCTCATCCTAATATCCATGCTTATCTGTCACCCAATCTTTGGGCAATCTGATATACAAAACAAAATAGGCTTAAGTCTCACGTTATGCATTAACATGAACATAACCAGCAGCTGAAGACACTATTCACTATTTCTCACATTTTTTATATAGTCTTACAGTTCCACCTATTTCTTTCCCATTAGGTATAAGTTGTTATTTCCGAAGTACTTGTATGTTTATGTTTCAGCAAAAAGAGCTACAGAGCTCACCATACCTTCATTCTCGTGTTGAGCTGTAAGAAGCAATGAGCTTTCTCTTCTCTCCTTAAAAATTTCTGATTTTTTAATCTTTATTTTTCTTGCCAATTAACCCTAATTAGTTCTCTGATTTCCTAGTCCACACCCGTAACAAAACCCACCATGCTATGCACACTGAAAATAATTTGCAGTGGCAGGGTGTACAATGGTTCTTCATGCATCTATGCCCTTCCTGGGCTGTTCCCTTATATGAAACTCCCTTACTTCTCTGCCTGGCTAACTCCTGCTTACCTTTCAAGAATCAACTTATGTCAACTCTGAGGAGCATTTCATGACCATGAACCCCCTTTTCTATTCTTATGATATTCCTCGTGACATTGCTAATAAAGCACTTATACTACTCTAATCAATGACTTTTCTGGTGTCAAGATCCTTATGGGCATAAGCTGTTTGAATCTCAGCATCGCATGCAGCACATATCTGATAAACGTGAATTTTCTTCTTAGAAGATAGGCAGAGAAGAAATCAATGATTAATAAAATGACAAGAATACTAATAAAGGCTAATTAAGACAATGTTTTCTAGCTTATCAAAAAAGCTCAACTTTTTAATAACAATGTATTGTATTCTTGAAAAATGCTGAGAGTAAATTTTAACTGTTCTCACCCCCCCCCCAGAAAATTGAGGTAATACATATGTTAACTAGCTCAATTTAGTCATTCCACAACATATGTATAATTCAAAACAACATGATGGACATAATAAATATACACAATTTTTATTTGTCACTTATTTAAAAAAAAGAAAAGCTCAATTTTGGAGGACCATGATTCTTCATGTGTGGTAATGATATTTTCACTTACTGCTGCATAAACATGCATGAGCATAAATACACATGTATGGTGACATTATGAAGAGTTAAAAAATGAAAAATATCATTTAAGAGACTTGGGGTAAAATCACAGTTCAAGGTCACACCACTTGGGCAAGTTATAACGCCTCTCAATCTTGATTTCTCCATCTAAAAATAGTGATAAAAACATCTGCCATACTTACTCTGAAGCTCAAATCAAAGTATGTATCAGAAAAGTATTTCATATGGTTATTACACAAAAGTTTTTTAAAAATTTAAATATAACAAGCAAACCTATTGAGCTTGAAACTGAAATCTGGAATTTAACCCTACTGAAAAGCTGAACCAAAGAATTACAATAGATATACCGTAATGCAAATGCTGATAATTTAGAATAACCACTTACATATCATACATAAGTAAGGAGATTTTCAATCCTGTGACTACTGGAAAGAGGCCTTCAAATCCAGAAAGAGAAGAAAAGGAAAGCTAAAATGTACAATCAAAAATTTTTTTTTTAATACTGTAAAAACCTTGCCACCAAAGCACTCCCATTGATATACAGCAAAACGTAGTAAATCACTTAATTTACTCAAAAGAACTTAAATGTTTTAACCAGCCTGCCATCAAAAGAGATCAAGAAGAGGACCAATGGGACTTGGGCTGCAATGTGAGCCGTCTTTAAAATGCAATTGTTCTAATCATTTTCTACAGATGCAGCCTCGCAAGGGGCTGCTGTCACAGGGACCATTTACGACTTGTTATGGTGTCTCTATTGTTTACCAGCGACATTCACTGAAAAAGGCGACAGCTGGGACAGAAAGCTGCTACTCAACGAACAATATAATCCCGTGAAAGTAATCAACAAATTTAAGGGTGTTAATTAACTTTACACTTTATCATGTTCAATTAGTTGTCCTTTCCAGAAAAGATTGCCGTGCACAATCAGTTTAGAGCGTGCCATGTTTGATTTGTAAGTGATCACTGTTTCTGTTTCAGAGTCCATGTCAGATGTTCTCTTGGGTTTTGGTGACACAGATGAATGGCTCTGCACATGTTAGGGGTGATCTGGTTTAACATAAGCCAGCATAACATAACCCCTTGTTAACACTATTTCTGGCATTATCCAAGCTGGAAACAGAAAAGCAAAATACAGCAATATTCTGGAGTCGGATAAACAAAGTTTAGCTAGCTTTTCCTAAAATAAACACTGACACAAACAAAATACATGGAGAAATACACAATTTTTCATCATTATTTTTCAAAGTAAGACTTGTCTTTCAGGGGCATGTTTGGGATCATTTCCTCTCAGCAAGATCTTGAAGCTCTGCGGCATTATGCACAAAGCACCTCTGTTTCCTCAGACTTTATATAATGCAGATAGTCTTTTCCAAGGCAGTTGAATAAATGCTAGGAATGTGTTGTTGAGTCCTGGCCAGTGTTAAATTCTACAATGTGATTTTTAAGTCCAGAAACTGTATTTTAAAGTGTGGGGAACCTACAGGAAAGTATATTAATCTCTTACCTTTAATGCACCTGTTCCTACTTGCAAATAGGACAAGGAAAAGCTCACGTGGAGTGACAATATATTCAGTATTGCATTTTAATGAAAATCACTGCAGTTGCTCTGAATTGATAAATAGAGCTTTGCATCAAAATATTTCATAAGCCATTGACGAGGTGAACAAAACCCAAAACTGAGGTTTGGCAGAAGGAGTCTACCTTTAAGAAAACAAAATCAAGAAACATGCATCTATCCCTTTAAAAAAAAAAAAAAAAAAAGGCATCCACATTGGATTTTGAAACATCTTCATAAAGCTATACCTTGCTCTTATAGACTAGCTGTTTCCTGCACAACACACAAATTAAATGCATGTAAAGAAACTACAACTGGTTAGCTAGTTACAGCATACCCAAAGACATAGCTGAACTTTTTCAAAATGGAAAAGTTGTTAACTCTGAAAGCTAATAATGTACTAAGTTAAATATTAAAGAAGGAAATTATAGGCTATATCTGAAATAGCTGAAACCACAATACATAGCAGCAGAAAACATTAGTTTTCTGCAGAAGATCTGTAGGGAGAAGAGAAGCGGTCGATAGATCCTTAAATTGGAAGCAATAGCCGTTCTTCTATCCCATGTTGGCAGCTGCTACATTTGCAGACCTGGTTCATTATTTACCCATAATGACCATCAAGCTGCAGTCAAAGTCAGATCACAACAACTGTCAGTAGCTCTTTTAATTAGCCTTGTTTGAATTCAGATAAATATCACAATAGACCTGCTTATGCTGAAAGAGCAACAGAATGTTCTGCATGGAGCTGTGCTGGCTGAAGAAGGACGAGTGCAGTATAGAAGCCATCAGACAAATGCAGAGTGGAATTTTTAAAGGGTGGGGTAAATCAAAGAATGAAATGGTTTGCTTTCATTTTGGAAATCATTTTACAAAGCAATTCTGTGACATTCACCCCAGATCAAGACAACGTACAATGTTGGATTGCAGTGAAACTTTAGGATCCTGAAAGCTAAATATCTGGAGCCCAAGGACAGTTAACTTCATGCCTTTGGAGAATATGATTTTGAATACTTCATCTTGTAAATAATATATCTTTTAACTTAAAAAATAATTTTTAAAAGCCAAATAAGAAATCTTTCATTAAACTGCAACTTTAATGTGCTTCTATTTTACTTTCTGTAGGAGTTGCATAACTTGCAACATTTTCTGTGATAGGAGTTGGATATTTTCCTATAAATTTTATATACCTTCCTTTCACTCAGCATTAATAATCACAAAGTAAAACAAGGCTAACAACCAAATTCTGAGTAATTCAATTACTGTCATATTCCACAACCTTCTGGTTTCCCCCACCCCTCCAGTTTGCTTGAGAAGAAAAACAAGCATAATAATCACCATGCCCTCTATTTTATAAAGAATTGATTGTTCACATTGAGTTCTGTTATAACTTCAAAGGTAGGTAAAAAGAAGTGATGGCTAACAGCAAGACAATAACCTGGTAGTAAATAGGAGCAAACAAGGGATGGCAAGGAACTAAAGATTAAGAGAAGGCTGTGCTAATAAGCTCCACTTGGCTAACCAGGAATTATCAACTCTGAAACCCACTTTGAAATACCTTGAGAATCTGAAAACTTTCACATTTTGGGGTGGGAGGCATAGCTGAAGAGGAGGCCACTTGCACATACAAGCTGTATATGGCCTGCTCTGCCATTCTTACTAGTCTTTCAGCCATTATGTATCTTTTTGTAACCATTTTCGATGGTGCGTAATATTAAGGAATGGGAACTAACCAGGTTCGCATAAGGATAAAGGACATGTAACTGTTTACGCAGTTTGGATTCTATTTAACTATTTCCTTAGTAAGTAGAAAAAACACTTCTATGGGAAATAATTTTTTAAAATTACTATATTTTTGGTCAACTTCAAGTTCTAAAACCTTGGAATAAAACTTTTACAGAATGCTGTAAGACCATATATGTGGGATAAAGGCAACCATTACTGAATGTCGATGATGTGAGTAGGAAGAACTCTTTATCTGGTTTTGTGAGAATTAATCACAGCAGAAAGGAATATTTCTTGCCCTACTTTTTTTATGAATAAGCCATATACATCAACCTATCATGTATAATGGCCTTCTTTCTCCTCATCTCTTAACCCACCTCCTGACTACATGCATAGCCAATAAAAGCTACAACTTCAGTACATAGAGTACATAGATAATAGTCAATTTGTTAGTTCCAAGTCTAGAGTCAAAATTTCAACTACCTATTTCTTACTGTCTGCAAAAAGATAATAAGGTGTGTAAGGACACCGTGGGCACTCAAGTGGAGGGGGAGGGGGAAGGCACTCCCTGGCAATATGGCGCTCTTCCGGGTTCTTCTCCGCAGTAAAAGCCTGCCGGTGCCAAAACCTCAACCAGTCACAGGTCAGGGCTCACTTCCTGCCCAGCCCCGTCCAATCAGCTACCGCCTGTCCACCCCCTATCCAAACCCAGAACGCAGCTCCCTATAAATATACGCGCAGTCCTTGAATAAAGTGGAACTTCTCTGGTGAACTGTCAGCCCAGGTCTCGCGTGCGCCCTTTCATTGGTGCCGAAACCCAGGAAGGAGTTCACCCCGCGCCAGGGGACTCCTTCCTCGGACTTCCTCGGACTCCTCCGCAACCCCCCCGGGACTGACGGTCCGCCCTCATCCATTTTCTCCGGCGCTGGCATCCTTCATCCACCACCAGCTCATCCGTTAGGTAAGCCCTTTATCTTTCTGTCGGGCTTGTAGATTATTCAAACCTTCACCCTAATCACATTCCCCCGGCTCTGGAGGCTGAGCCCCCATTCCTCTCTCTCTCTCTCTCTCTCACTCCTCTCCAACCTTCCTCCTTCCAGGTCCTGGACCTCTGTTGTTCACCAAAAAACCTTAGCGCTTGGTCCCTTCCGGCTCCCAGCACAGTCGCCTCAGGGAAGTGAGGGTCTATGTGACAAAATACACCCCCTTCTCTCCAGGTTCTTTATTGAACCACTCCCTGAGATTGGCGTGACTCATTGGGGACGCCCTCTGAGTCCTGTCTTTCTCATCCAGCCGAAGGGCTCATCTTTAATCTTCCTCTGACTTCTCTCCTCTAAAA
>NW_007727228.1:235392-237047 GCF_000696425.1 Galeopterus variegatus
AGCGCCTGAGAAAGTGGAAAGAGATTCCATATGTTGAGGCTTTCCGCCTGCTTGCCCAAAACCCCTCTCTCTGTCTCACCTGTTCACCTTCCCAGGTTCTCCTTGCTTCCAAACCCCCTCCATCCTAACCACCTTCACTACCCCTTACTTCTGATAATTTTGACCCTACAGACGAACCCCCCTCCGTACAGGTCTCCTCCTCCTGTAACTCCCTCTGCTCCCCAACCCCCTCAGTTAATTTCACCGCCATCTTCCGCTTCACCTAGTCAGCCTGTTCTCCCTCCTGCCTCCTCCTCCCCTGTTTCTTCCAGCCCCGCCTCGCTGCCATTTCCTGTCCCTCAACCCCCACAAGCAGCTCCACCGCACAAAATCTGCCCTCCCCATTGGCCCCCAGGTGGTCCCCGACCACGATCCACATTGGGATTACAACACGCCACAGGGAATTCAGGCCAGAGGCCACTTTATTTCCTGCGTCCTGGCCGGCCTCAAAAAGGCTGCCCACAAAGTTGTTAATTTCCAAAGGGTCCAAGATGTTCTCCAAAAAAAGGAAAAACTTCCATCTGAGTTCCTTAACTGACTAATTCAGGCTCTCCAACAATATACCAATCTAGATCCCTCTTCAGAAGAGGGACGCCACATCCTTNAGGAATGGCGCAAACAAAAGGCTGACCTGGCCAACCTCCAAATGCTGGCCAAAATGATTACTCAGCCTTCTAAGTGCCCTTCCGGGCCCTCTGCCTCCAAAACTCCCCCGGCGCTTGCTTAAAGTGTGGCAAAGAAGGTCATTGGTCAAAGAACTGCCCATCACCCAGAAAGCCCACCAAGCCGTGTCCTAAGTGCCATGAAATGAGACATTGGGGCTCGGACTGTCCACTCACCCGAAGGGGAGTCTGGCCTAACGGGCCCCAGCCATCCTGGGCACCTCAAACACCTCTGGTGGGACTGGCTGAAGAGGAAGAAGACTGACGGGGCCCTGGGTCCTTCCCAACCATGACCATCACGAGAAGCGAGCCCAGGGTAACTATTGTTGTGGACGGCCGACCTGTCTCCTTCCTCCTGGACATAGGAGCCACTTTCTCGGTCTTAAAGGAGTTTCAGGGCCCAACCACACTTAACATTTCTCCTATAGTCGGGGTAGAAAAAAAAACATATATACCCCCGCAGAACGCTTCCACTAACTTGCCATATTGAAGGCGTTCCTTCTCCTTTTTCCCACTCATTTCTGGTCATGCCTCAATGTCCTATTCCCTTATTGGGTCGAGACATTCTCGGTTGGCTACATGTCTCCATTTCCATATTTCCCCCATCTCCTACAACCCCTATCATCTTCACCAGATAAGCCATTCCACAAACTCCGCCAGGTTCTAGTCGTGGCCCCTGCTTTACACCTGCCTGACCTCACTAAGCCCTTCTCCCTTTATGTACATGAAAGGGACGGACAAGACCTGGGTGTGTTAGGACAAACATATGGCCCCTCCTTCGCCCCAGTAACATACTTGTCCAAACAACTAAATCCTACTGTCTGGGGCTGGACTCCCTGCCTTTGTGCCCTGGCTGCTGGACATCTACTAAAAAAAGAGGCTTATAAATTAAGATTTGGTACACCCTTAACCATACTCTCGCCTCACCATCTAAAAGACCTCCTCACCTACAAA
>NW_007727228.1:238047-251420 GCF_000696425.1 Galeopterus variegatus
TTCCTAGAAAATCCTGATATTACCTTTCTCCCGTGCTCGCCTCTAAATCCTGCTACCCTTCCCCCTATTCCCTATCTGCCCGACACTTCAATTTATAACTATTTAAAAGCCCTCCAAAATTTCATTCCTTGTCACTCCTCCATCTCCGAAGGCCCTCTGCCTGAGGCTGATTACACCTGGTTCACGGATGGGTCCTCGTTCAGGAACGGGTTTGAACATTGTGCAGGCTATGCTGTGGTTTCTTTAAACTCAATTATAGAAGCTCAGCCATTACCATCTGGTACCACTAACCAACAAGCTAAACTCATTGTGGCCACTTGGGCCTGTATACTGGCAGAAGGAAAATCCCTTAACCTATACACAGATTCCAAATACGTTTTCCACATACTTNCGCGCAGTCCTTGAATAAAGTGGAACTTCTCTGGTGAACTGTCAGCCCGGGTCTCACGTGCGCCCTTTCAAGGTGGACGTACAAAGCATAGCAGAAACATAGTAGAGACACAAAAGTGGAGAGCAGCACCAAGTCCTCAATTCTAACCACTGAAACCCTGGTTCCCTTCAATTTGAGAGCTACCCCAGTAATTTCCTAGCAATATGAGCCACCTCTGATTTAAAAAAAAAATCCCTCAAATTGATTAAAGGTTTTGTGAAATACATATTGTGTTAAACAGAACTTAAGGGCTTATTTCAATATTTAATACGTAAATATGCACCAAAAATATTTCCAAGAGGGAAAAAAGTGCACCAGTTCTCTTATTTTTTCACTAGATTTTTTTCCCCCAAGAAATCTCCTCAGAAATTAGTTTTCTCAGGGGCTATGCTTCAGGAAATGCTACTTTAAAGTGATTTAACTTCTTCCTCACCTTTTCGTATGCAGCTACTAATTTCTGTTGACTCCAATTTGGAATTTCACTTTCAGTTAATATTTTCTCAGTGAATCATTTTTCTCCACCTTTATGTTTAATCTTTTGGTGGTGTTTTGGGGTTTTTTTTGGTTTGTTTTGTTTTTAAGATGTGTGGGGTATGTCACATAAGGAGTAGGTAGCTAGGATTTTAAAATGCAATCTGATGAAAAGTGAATTTAATCTGTTCATATTTATTGTGATTAGACTCATTTCTAACATATTTTATGTTCACTATTCACTTTCATTTTTTCTTGAATTTTTTCCCTCCTTCCTTGCCTTCCATTGGATTGATAAAAGCTTTCTAACTTCCTTTTTTTTCCTGTGGGGATTTGGAAGTTATGGATTACTTTTCTATTCTTCTAATGATAATTCTTAAAATTTTAAAACATTGGCAACTAGCCATCCATTGAGGAAAATACTCTCTTATCAAAGAAAAATTGATTTTAAAAACATGTTTCATAAAATTATTAACTGGATATTGATGGACTCTCTACTAAGCTTCCAGAAAAACAAAACTGGAGCAACTGAAAGGCAATTCAATACCATGCCAGGAAGTTCAGACATATACATTCAGTAAGTCAAAATCTACAGACAAGATTTATGCAGTATTTGCCGAAGTAAAATATAAACACTTCCTTGTAAAAATCATATCTTCTCAAGTCAAATATGTGTGTGTGTTTGTGTGTGTGTGTGTGTGTGTGTGTGTGTGTGTGTGTGTGTGTCTTGAGAGCTTAACCTGTTAAGAGGGTCACATGATCAGGAGAAGTAAACTGCATTTCTTTCTTTGCTCTCTCATCAAGGGGCTGTACTGAATTAACACCTTCAAATATATTCTGAAAATGAAATTTATATTCAAGATAACCATGAATTAGAGAATACAGAAAGGGTTTTAATTTAATGGAGAAAGCTACAGTATTTGAAAAAATGTCTACCATAAGTTACTAATTGTAAGACTCAGTTTTCTCACCTGTTAAATGAGCTCAATAACATCTACTTCACAGGATTGTGAAAGATTAAATTTAAAGCAATACTTGACACACAACAGTCATTCTCTGTCCTGCAGCAAAGTTGAACATTTTTTCATATAGACTGTTGTATTTTCTTCAATAAATTGCCTATCATATATTTCTCTATTTTTCTCTCAATTTCTTGGTCTTTTTCTTGTTAATTTACAATTGGTATGTCTAATCTGTCTGTTATATATCTTGAAAATATTTTCCTTCAGTCTGTCACTATCTTTTATCTTTATATCTTGTCACATAAATGTGCTGTTTTTTTAACTCTTAGATCTGTTAAATTTTTTTCTTTGTGATATTTGATTATGCATTTTGCTTCAAAAGGTTTTCCTCATGCTAAGATTATGAAAATATTCTCTTATATTTTCCTCTGGTCTTTTCACAGTTTTAGTTTAACAGTTCTTTAATTTACGTGCTACTTCTTTTAGTGTATGGTGTGAAGTACGTATCTGACCCCTTCCCCACCATACAATAGTCAATTGTCCTGACACAATTTATTAACAATTCATCATCTCCCCACTTATCTGATTGCCTTACTCAGATACTATGCCCCCATATGTACATGGATCTGTTTGGGGATTCAATTCTGTCCCCCAATCTACTGTCTGCAAATACCATACTATTTTAATCACTGTAGGGCTGGCCCCGTGGCTCCTTTGGGAGAGTGCGGTGCTGGTAGCGCCGAGGCCGTGGGTTCGGATCCTATATAGGGATGGCCGGTGCGCTCACTGGCTGAGCGTGGTGCAGACCACACTGTGCCAAGGGTTGCGAGCCCCTTACTGGTCAGAAAAAAAAGAAAAAAAACCAAAAAACTATTTTAATCACTGTAAATTGTCTGATATCTAACAGAGTCCTAATTGTCTTATGCAGACCACACTGTGCCAAGGGTTGCGAGCCCCTTACTGGTCAGAAAAAAAAGAAAAAAAAACAAAAAACTATTTTAATCACTGTAAATTGTCTGATATCTAACAGAGTCCTAATTGTCTTATTTTTTTTTTTTTTTAAGTTTTGGCAATTTATATTGATTTATTCCTCCAGATGTGCTTAAGTTTTAAAAAAAGAAACAGAATATCGTTTTGCAATAAAATGTATATATTCTCTCAACAGAATGGACATCTTTACATGCTTTCTCAAGCAGATAAATGGTATCTCTTCATTTATTCTGATCCTATTTCACTCTCATAAAGTTTTGTCATCTTCCTCATACAGGTCTTGCACATTTCTTGTTAAATTTATTAATCATTCTAGAGCTTAGAATCTGGAATATTGTTATTATTATTGCAGCTGGTAGGTATGGGGATCCAAACCCTTGACCTTGGTGTTATAAGGCTGCATTCTAACCAACTGAGCTAACCGACCAGCCCCTAGAATCTGGAATAATATTTTTAAAACTATATTATATATTTACAGATTGCTTTAGTCTGTTTTGTGCTACTATAATAGAATACTACAGATCAGGTAGTTTATAAAGATCAGAAATTTATTTTCTCACAGTCTGGAGGCCAGAAAGTCCAAGATCAAGGTGCCGGCAGGATTGGTTGTCTGGTGAGGGCTATTCTCTGCTTCCAAGATGGCGCCTTGTTGCTGCATCCCCTTCTGGAGGGGAGGAACGCTGTGTCTTCCCAAGGCAGAAGGCAGAAGGTCAAGAGGGACAAACTCACTCCATCAAGGCTTCATTACACCTCATGAAGGCCCCAACTCTTAATACTATCACATTGGCCTTTAAGTTTCAACTCCTGAATTTTGGAGGGGACATAGTCAAACCATAGCAAAAATATACAAGAATAATATATTAAAGATTACATAAAATTTGTCTTTTAAAACCGTCTTTACTCGATCCCTTTTTATTTTTATTTTTTGGTTTCTTTTCAGTAATGGCTGTTTCAATGTCTTTATTCATTAGAAGTTGACCCATGTTTTTTGTCTCTTCTTGAATCAATTTTGATTATTTCTGTTTTGCTAGAAAAACCACTCACTTCATCTAGACTTTCTACTTTTCTGCCCTAAAGTTTATAATTCCTTTAATTTCATCTATATCTCTTCAATATCTTATCTCATTCTTGATGTTCATGTTTTTCTCTATTTTTCTTGGTCAGATTTCTTAAAGATTTGTCATTTGCTCTTTATTTAACAATTCTATTCTTGTTAACTAATTTCATAATTAATTCCAATTAACTAATTTTCACATTTACTATTTTCTTCTTATTTATATTGACTTATATTTGTTTTCCTCTAGTTTCCTGGCTTTGAGAGGCTTGGTTTATTTATTATTAATCTTTTTTTAATTATCAAAAGTATTTAAAGTCTAAAAAAACTCTTCCAGTTTTAACTTTACTTAATATATATTTTGATGTAAAGTGTTCTTATTTTCATTCATTTTAGCTTAAAATTTCTCTGAGCTCAAAACTATTTAGAAGAATATTTTCCACTTTCAAATGGTAGCTATATTAGTTTGCTAAGGCTCTTGTAACAAAGTGCCACAAACTGGGTGGCTTAAACAACAGAAACTTATCACATTTCTGGAGGCTGGAAGTTTGAGATTAAGGTGTTGGCAGAATCAATTCCTTCAGAGGGCTATGAAGGAAAGATTTGTTCCAGGCCTCTCCTTGCTTTGTAGATGGCCATTTTCTTCATGTTTTCACATCATCTTTCCTTTGTGCATATCTATGTCCAAATTTCCCCTTTTTCTAAGGAGACCAGTCATATTAAATTATAGCCCACTTTAATGACCTCACTTTAATTGGATTACCTCTGAAAATACCCTATCTCCAAAGAAGGTCATATTCTGAAATACTTGGTTTTAGGACTTCAACATATGAACTTTGAGAGCCCACATGTGGGAATGCTGGCCATACCAACTCCATCTTCAGCCTTCAATACTCTCATTTGTCCTCTCTACAATGTTTTCCTGCACAGGTTACTTAGCAACTTGAGGCAAACAAGGGACGGAATGCTATGTTAGTTTAAGATAAGGCTGTGTGAAGCAAGTAACTCAGAATAAACAAATCTTGGTCTCAGGATGTCTGGGAATTGTCCACATCAACAGATTTTTCTCATTGGCATAGTACCTCCTTTGTCTCCAAGCCCTTTATAAACTCCCAGTTCCCCTCCCCAAGATGGCGTGGAGCGCTGCTGTGCAAACATCTGGATCATCACTCACCCTATCCTTCCTGTATGTAAGTTACCCATCAATAAACTTTTGGTAATACTATATAAAGTTGCACACCACAATTCAGCCCGTAACAGTAGCTTAAAACTATTTTTACTGTTTTTCATATCCTTGTGATTAAAGAACATGGCACAATTTTTATTTCTGAATATTTAATGGTTTTATTTATGGCCATGTTCAAGATGAATTTTTGTAAATAATCCACAGAAATGCAATAAGAAAGTATATTCTCTTTGTAGAATTCTACAATTATCTATTGAACTAAGCTTATTAACTACGTTAATCAAAAACTTTTATATGTGTTGTCATCTTGACCTATCAAATGCTGAGATTTTACAATTTTCCAATACATTTGTGGTTTTAAATCAAACTCTTAAACCTTTGAAGGTTTTGCCTTATACATTCATTGATATAATAATGCAGCATACATTAAAAAGTGCACAACAGTATTCCCTCGGACGGGAGCGCCGCCGCGCTTCCCAAGCGGCGCACTATCCAGTGCGCCACCGGGCCGGCCCTACAATTATCTATTGAACTAAGCTTATTAACTACGTTAATCAAAAACTTTTATATGTGTTGTCATCTTGACCTATCAAATGCTGAGATTTTACAATTTTCCAATACATTTGTGGTTTTAAATCAAACTCTTAAACCTTTGAAGGTTTTGCCTTATACATTCATTGATATAATAATGCAGCATACATTAAAAAGTGCACAACAGTATTCTTCTTGAGTTGTGCCTTTTTTTCCCCACAGACATCCCTGTTCATCTCAAATTTTGCTTTAAACTTTACTGTATGTAATATGTTGTTGCCATCATACCTCTATATTTACATTTTTAAATACATCCTTGTTCTTTGCTTTATTGTTAGCCTTTTAAAGTAATTTTTTTTTTTTTTCTTTTTGTGACCAGTAAGGGGATTGCAACCCTTGGCTTGGTGTTGCCCCGCACCACGCTCTCAGCCAGTGAGCGCACCGGTCATCCCTATATAGGATCCGAACCCACGGCGGGAGTGCCACTGTGCACCCAAGCGCCACACTCTCCCAAGTGTGCCACGGGGCCGGCCCTAAAGTAATTTTGTTTTAGGCATTTCTTAAAAAGAGCAAAGAGCTGAATTTTGTTCTTTAACCCTAAGAATCTTTGTCTCATAGTAAAATTCAAGTCATTTACTGTTACTATAATTTAAGTTTCATTCCTGGATTTTTATTTTCTATTTTTTATTCCACTTTCCTTTTTCTCTTTCTTTCCTTTTGCTGAATTGACAAAGTGCTATTTTTTACTCAATTTCTGCTCTTTTATATATTCTGAGATATCTCCAAAAGCTAAACCTCTACATCAATAATTCAGTTTTAGTAATGTCCACTTATTTACTTGCTTAGTAATTATTTTATAGCAAAATGTGCATAACATAAAATTTACCATTTTGGCCACTTTTAAGTGTACAGTTCAGTGGCATTAAGTGGCATTCAATCTGTAGCAACCATCACTAACATCCATCTCCAGAACTTTTTCATTATTCCTAACTGAAACTGTACCCATTAATCAATAACTCCCTATTCTCTGTTGTAACCACTGTTCTAATTTGTCTCTATGAATTTTACTAGTCTAGGTACCTCATATAAATGGTATCACATGGTATTTGTCCTTTTGCGTCTCACTATTTCATTTGGCATTATGTCTTTAAGGTTCATTGATATTGTAGCATGTATCAGAATTTCATTCCATTTTAAGACTGAATGACATTCCATTATATGTATATACCACATTTTGTTTATTCATTCATCCATCAATGGATATTTGGCTTGTTTCCACCTTTTGGCTACTATGAATATTGCTGCTATAAACATATATATGCTTTCAAAAAATGATTACATGGTATAATGTTGAATATATTAATTATCCAGATTTGAGAATCACATAATGCGCACAGGTATCAATATTCAACACTGTAACCCACAGATACATACAATCAATTATGTTTCAAAAATAAAATAAAATTTTTTTGCCTGGCTTTAAAAAAAAACAACAAAACTATGTGCTTTCAATCTTTGTGTACATACCCAGAAGTAGAATTGCTGGATCAGATGGTAATTCTACGTTTAATTTTTTGAGGAACCACCATACTATCTTCCACAGCAGCTACACCGTTTTACATTCCTACCAATGATGCACAAAGGTTCTGATTTCTCCATGCCAACACTTGTTGTTTTCTGCTGGTTTTTGTTTTTTAATAATAGCCATTATAATAGGTGTTAAGTGGTATCTCTGCAGTATTAATTTGCATTTCCCTAATGATTAGCAATGTTTAGCATCATTTGACGTACTTATTAGCCATTTGTATATTTTCTCTAAGAAATGTCTATTCGAATCCTTTGCCCATTTTAAAATTGGATTATTTGTATTTTTTGTTGTTGAGTTCACTTTTTCTTTCCTTATTTTAATTTGGAAAAAAATTTTAATTTTTAGAAGATTTCTTATTCTAATTAGCCATTTGTATATTTTCTCTAAGAAATGTCTATTCGAATCCTTTGCCCATTTTAAAATCGGATTATTTGTATTTTTTGTTGTTGAGTTCACTTTTTCTTTCCTTATTTTAATTTGGAAAAAAATTTTAATTTTTAGAAGATTTCTTATTCTAAGCTTGCTTCCTTGTATTTTCAAATTTTATTTAAAATTTGCATTCACATTTTTCTGAAAGTCCTGCTTCAGCTGCATCCCAGTTTAATATATGGTATTCTCACTATTATTGAGCTCTTAAAATTTTTTCTCATATGACTTCTTTGTCCAAATAATATAAATTCTTCAGAAAAGTGATTTTAAATTATAAATATATAGGTTTTAATTGTACTTTTGCTGTTGATTTCCAATTAAATTACACTGTGGTCAGAGAACACAGTGTGTAAGATACAGATTCTTTGATGCTGAAGACTTGCTTTATGGCCCAGTGTGTGGTCAATTTTTAGTAATTTTCCATGTGTCTTGAGAAACATGTTTCTTCTTCAACTGCTGGGTATGAGGTATATGTCTACTTGATCAAGTTTATCATGTTATTCAAATCTATATCTTTACCAATTTTTTTGTTTGATCACTGATTGCTTTAGAAGAAGTATACTGAAATGTTCCACAATGATGGTGGACATTAATTAATTTCTCCTTGTGGTTTTACTCTTTTTTGCTTTATACATTTTTGAGGTTATTTTATTAGTTGAGGTACATATAAGTTTAAATTGTCATATCTTCTTGGTAAACTAAACCTTTTTATCATTAGTAATGATCCCCTTTATTCCTAACAATGCTTATTAATCTTAAGCACTGTTATATCTAATTAATTAACCCACTTACTACATATTAGTAAATCCATTTTTCTTTTGGTTGGAATTTGCCTGGTATATCAAAAAGATACTTGTATTTTCTGTATCATCATATTTCAGGGATGTATGTGTCCTATAAACAGCATTTAGCTGGGGTTTTAAAAAACCCAAAATGACAAAAATCTGTCTTTAATTTTACATATTTAGTCCATTTTTTTCTATTATTTTATTTTGTGCTTTTCTCCCATGTCTTTTTTTTTTTTATTTGTTTTCTGTTTTCCCTTCTTTCTTGCCTTTTAAATTGATTCAGGTTTTATTTCTGTTTTCCTTTTTATTTTTCCCTTTACTGGTTTGGAAATACTATATTTGTATTGTTTTAGAAATTTTACCACGCATATTTACATTTAAACTATAAAGTTAATCAACAACTTAATCTACCTTTCAAACAACGCAAGATCTTTAGATTCTCCTAGTTTATATATTATCGCTGTTCAGTATTTCTGTTCTTTCCTTAATCCCACAATTTACAAATTATGACTTAGGTAATGTTTTTAGATTTACCTAAATGAATTTAAATTATCTAATCTTGTGGGCTATTTAAATTCAAATTCTATATTTGCATTTCTTTGCTTACTATTTATAACATCTCAGACTTTCCTTTAGGATCAAAGGACATCCTTTAGATACTCTTTTAGTGTACATCCCTTGGTGACAAATTTTATCATTTTTTGTTTACTAAAAATGTCTATATTTACTCATCTCTTTTTCTTATATTGAAATTAACATACTGCTAAATTAAATTGCGTGTGTGTGTAAATTTCTATGAGTTTCAACATGTATACATTCATCACCATCATCAATGTAGATAGAGAATAGTTCCATCACCCCCCAAAATTCCCTCATGCTGCTCTTTTGTGGTCAAACCCTCTTACCCACTCCAACCCCTGAAACTACTAATCTGTTGTCCATTCTTATAGTTTGCCTTTCCAGAATATTATGTAAAAGTAACCGTAGTATGTAACTTTTTCAAATTGGCTTTTTTCACTATTATGCTTTTTAAATTTATCTATGTTATTATGTGTATCCATAGCACATTTCTTTATATTGCTGAGTAGAATTCACTGTATGGATGTTCTAGTTTCTTTAATCATTCGCCCACTGAGGGATTTTTAGGTGGTTTGTGGACTTGGTAGATCAGGAATTCAGGTACAGGTTTTTGTATGTACAAAAGTTTTCATCTGTCCATCTAGGTGTAGAATTGCTGGGTCATTTGGTAAGTGCATGTTTTAACTTTATAAGGAGCTGCCAAACTGTTTTCCAAAGTGGCTGTACCATTTTGCATTCTCATTAGGAGTGTATGAGCATTCCAGTTGCTCCGCATCCTCATCAGCACTTATATTATTTTTTTAAAAAATGCATAGCCATTCTAAACGGTTTGTAGTAGTATCTCATTGTGGTTTTAATTTGAATTTTGCTAACGGTTAATGATATTGAGAATCATTTCATGTGCTTATTTGCCAACCATGTATCTTCTTTGTTGACATGTATGTTCAAAACTTTTGCTCATTTTCTAATTGGGTTGTTTTATTGTTTTGAGAAATCTTTATATATTCTGGATACATGTCTTTAGTTGGATATGTGATTTGCAGTATTTCATTCTGCAGCTTGTCTTTTTAGTCTCTTAAAGTGTCTTTGGTAGAGCAGAAGTTTTTCATTGAGATAAAGTCCAATTTATCAATATTTTCTTCTATGAACTGTCCTTTAGGTGCCATATGAAAGAATTATTTCCTAAGCTGAAGTCATAGGGATTTTCTCATATATTTTCTTGTGAAAGTTTTATAGCTTTATGTTTTACATTTAGCTCTACAATCCCTTCTGAATTTGGTTTTGCATAAGGTGTGAGGTAGAGATTTTCCTTTTTTTTTTTTTTTTACATATGTATATAGAATTGTTTCAACACCATTTGTTGAAAAGACTATCCTTTCTCCTTGAATTACCTTTGCACTTTTGTCAAAAATCCAAGCAAAAAAATCATGTGGGTCTATTTTTAGACTCTTCTGTTTCACTGATCTATATGTTTATTCTTTCACTAATATCAGACTGTATTAATTAATGTAGCTTTGAAGTAAGCATGAAAGTCAAATAATGTGAGTCCTCCAACTTTATTAACCATTTAAAAAATTGTTTTGGATAGTCTAGTTCTTTTGCTTTTCCATATAAAATTAATGTCAGCTTCTCAAAAAAAAAAAAAAAATTCCCATTGGGTTTTTTAGTGTAATAGTGCTAAATCTATACATCAGTTTAGAGAAAACTGACACCTTAACCACCCAGGGTCTTCCATTCCAACAATCTGTGAACACAGTATGTCTTTCCATTTATTTAGGTCTTCTTTGATTACTTTCATCAATCTTTGAGGTTCAGTCTGAATTGAACTAAAACATAAATAGAATATATCAAAATTTGTGGGATGCCTCTTAAAGCTTAGAAGGGAATTTATAACATCAAATGAAAAGGAAAAAGTCTATCAGTAATCAAAATTCTATCTTAAGAAACCATAAAAAGAAAACTAAAATTAAAGCAAACAGAAGAAAGGAAATAATAAAGAACAGAAATCAATGAAATTGAAAACAGAACAACACTAAAGAAAATCAAAGCTGGTTCTTTGAAAAAAAGCCAGCACTTGCATTGTCTGATCTTAGGGGAAAGGATTTAGTATTTTACCATAAAGTATAACTCTAGCTGTAGGGGGTTTTTTAGTACATGCCTTTATCAGTTTAAAGAGGTTTCCTTCTAGTCCTAGTTTGCTGAGAGCTTTTTATCATGAACGAATGTTAAATTTTGTCAAATATCTTTCTGCATCAATTCTTCAGACTGTTAATCTGGTGGATTACACAGATGGATTTCAGTTGAACCAACACTGTATTCAAAGATAAACCCCACTTGGTTGTGATGTATTATTCAATTTGTTAGTATGTTGTTGAGGATTTTTGTGTCTATTGTCATGAAGGATATTGACCTAATTATACTGTTCTTTTACTTTCTTTGTCTCCTTTTAGTACTGATGTAATGCTGGTCTCAAAAAATGAGTTGGGAAGGTACTGCCTCCTTTTCTATTTTTCTAGATAAAAACTGTAGAATTAATGTTATTTCTTCCATAAATAAGATGAAATTTGGTAGAATTTTCAAGCAAAAACATCTGGGTTTGTGAGATTTTTTCTTCCAGAAAGTTTTAAACTACAAATTCAATTATTTAATTTCTTCTTGAGTTAATATTACTAATATGCAATTCTCAAAAAAATGGTCCATTTCATTTACTTTGAAAAATTTATGTGAATAGAGTTACATATAGTACTTCCTCATTATGTCTGTAGTGACATCCCCTCTCTCATTCCTGAATTGGTAATTTGCATTTTCTCTCTTTACTATCTGGTCAGTCTGACTTCTTTTCAAAGAACTAGCTTTTGATTTTATTGATTTCCTTTAATATTGTTCTGTTTTCAATTTCATTGATTTCTGCTCTTTACTGTTTCCATTCTTCTGTCTGCTTTAATTTTAGCTTACTTTTTCTAAAGATAGAACTTAGATGACCAATATTAGACTTTTTTCTTTTCATTTAATGTTATAAATTCCCTTCTAAGCTCTGCTTTAGAAGAATCCCACAAATTTTGATATGCTGTATTTATATTTTTGTTCAGTTCAAAATATTTTCTAATATCCCTTGAGATTTTCTCTGACTTACAGATTATTTAGGAGTATTTTATTTAATTTTTAAATATTTGGGGGTAATTTTCCATATCTATTTGTTATTGACTTCTAATTTAAATCTGTTATGGTCAAGAATATATGATTATTTCTATATTTTATGAAATATAATTCTGGAAATGAAATATTATATGAAATATAATTCTACATTTCATATAATACTAGTTCTTTTAAATTTGCTAGGGCTGGTTTTGACCCAGGATAACATCTGTCTTGGTGAATGTGCACTTGAAAAGAATGTGTATTCTGCTGTTGGATAGTGTTCTATACATATCAATTAGGTTCAGCTGACTGACAGTGTTGTTCAATTCTTCTATATCCTTGTTGATTTTTCTGTCGTCTTGGTGAATGTGCACTTGAAAAGAATGTGTATTCTGCTGTTGGATAGTGTTCTATACATGTCAATTAGGTTCAGCTGACTGACAGTGTTGTTCAATTCTTCTATATCCTTGTTGATTTTTCTGTCTATTTGTTACATCCATTAACATATGAGAAGTGCTGAAGTCTCCAGTAATACTTGTGGATCTGTCCATTTCTCCTTTCAGTTCTGCCAGTCTTTATGTATTTTGAAGCTCTGTTATTAGGTATATACACATTCAAGACTACTACACCTTTCTGGTGAATTGACCCTTTCTTCATTATATAATGTTCTTCTTTACCTTTGGGATTTGCCTTGCTCTTTGTTTCAATTAGTATTTATATGACGTATCTTTTCCATTTCCATCTGTTACTTTTTCCTTTTTTTGGCAGCTGGCCAGTACCAAGATCCAAATACTTGATTTTGCTGTTGTAACACTGTGCTCTAACCAACTGAGCCCATCCATTTACTTTTAATTTGCCTATATAATTATATTTAAAATAGATTTCTTATAAATAGTATATAGTTGGTTTTTGTTTTTAAAAAAATCCAGTCTGATAGTATTTTGCCTTTTAGTTGGTGTGTTTAGGCTATTTGCATTTAATTTAATTATTGATAGGCTTGGATACAGGTCTACCATTGTATTTATTTTGTTTGTCCACCGCATTTTTCCTTTCTTACCTTATTTTGCATTATGGTATTTAAATATTATTTTAATATTTCACAATGGTTACATGACTATATATAATGACTATATATATATGACTATATATATGACTATATATATAACTATTACATTTTTGTATAGGTATTTATTTTAGTGGTTGACCCAGTGATTACAATATCCATAC